>NW_020175674.1:3870724-3930030 GCF_003031525.2 Neophocaena asiaeorientalis asiaeorientalis | reverse complement strand
GGGGGGGGGGGGGGGGGGCGGTGGATCAAACCGGTAAAGAATGGCTTATGTTACCATCTTGCTTTTATGATTGTATCTTACCACACCTTATTAGCTTCGAGGGATAGCATGGACCCAAGGCTAAGATTTGTCAGATGATTCAGCTTCTGGATTGACCCTGAGCAAATCTCTTAATGACTAACTCTGTTATGAAAGGTCAATATTCTGGACTCTGCCTGCCTCATGGAGAGGCTGCAAGATCCAACCAAGGTAGCATTTTGTCAACAGTGTGTTTTCTGTAGGATGTTGTACCAAGTGCATGGCAGCCTTAAATGTGCTAGTCTCCTTCTCTACTTTTCTACAAGCAAGTGTCAAGGTACTTGCCCAATAGCAGTCTATTAATATTTCCTCTGACACATTTTTTAATCTGAAATATTTTTTGATCCCAACAGGTTGTTTTTTAACTTTTTATTTTATATTGGGGTGTAGTTGATTAAAAATGTTGTGCTAGTTTCGGGTGTACAACAAAGTGATTCTGTTAGTTATACATATATCTATTCTTTTAAACCCATCAGTTTTCCTTCAAACTGGATGTGAATGAAATTCCTGCCTCTTGATTGTAGAGCAAAGTAGTACTTCCAGGGTTTTTCCTCCCTCCTTTCCTTCCTTCCTTCCTTCCTTTCTTTCTTTCTTCCTTTCTTTCTTTCTTTCATTCTTTCTTTCTTTCTTCTCTCTGTTTTCATGGAGAAGGTGTTAGGAGAAAATTTTAATGTATCCTATGACTGCCAGTTTGCATAATTTTATTCAATACATGGAAGTTGTTAATGGCTGGGTCAAATTTATACCCATATAATCAAATAACTTTTCAGGCATTTATTAGGGATTCACTTAAGGCATTTTTGCTAAATTTTCAAAGAGGAAATCAAATGCGTATTTTTAGAGATATTTCCATGTGTCATAATGTAATTTGTTTACTTTGTTCCAAAATATGCAGTCTAGTACAGAAGTTTAATTATTACTTCAAACAAATGTACATATGGTAACACTACAATGTGAAATTTGCTAAATTTAATTGAACCAGCAGTTGTTATTTTCAACGAATTAACTGCACAGATTTAATTTTCTGATTGAAAGTCATGGAAGAATTGATGAATATGAATCCAATAGGCTTGACATAGTAAGTGTAACTCAAAACCAGTATTTGGTAATAGCAATCTATTACAGGGGATGAGTATTTTATCAATTCTCTACATAATATTCATGACTCTACCACGGTATTATTTCATTCACTAATGTTTAGAAGACTTTCCTCAGTCAGTTGTCCAATATATAACAGGAGAGCTGTCACTGATTTAGACAGCTGTTTTAAAACATATTTAAATGTTTACTAGAGAAGCTGTGACTTTGGGGGGTCATGTAACATTTGTAAAGATAATTTTTTTAATACACAGACATTAGGTCTTTTATAAATTGCATCTCATGATCAGTGGTAATATGACCAATGACAATATTATTTTCTCTGGATTTTCACATTTAAGATACTGTCATCTTAATATCGTTCCATCAATGAGTACAACAAACAACCAGATTCCCGTCTTCTGGATCCTGATCATTGATTTGCCTCTGAATTTCTGTGTGTCTTGGACAAATCAGATTCCCACGTGACTTCTCTTCAGTGCACTGAATCCCATTAACTGGTTTGAAAATGTTGTTATTAGGAATGGTGAAATAACATCTATAGAGAGAGAATAGAAAAGTAATTTGCTCATTTTCCTTTCTATTTTGGACACGGATGGGGGGACCACCATCCTTTTGTGAACCACAACATCAGATGCCTTTAACTCCCTTTTTACAAAACTTCCATTTTTCTTATTTCTTGAACCTGACCCTGGTAAGTTTCCTTGTTGTGGGATACATTTACGGCAAGAATCTTTTATAAACATATGGAGGAACAGAGAGAAAATTCCAGAAAACACTGGTGATGGGCACACTAGACTTCCCTCCCCGTTTTATCTTGGGCCGCAGTCCCTAAGGAAATTTTTTTTTAGAGTTTAGTATTAGGTGAGATTTTTTTTCCTCTGAATTAAATCTTTTTAACTTCTCCTTCTTATTTGAGCCATCAGGATGCTCTGAACTAAATTTACAGCTCAATTTAGGAAAGTATTATGGCCTACTTCATTGTGGGTTTTCTTTTATAAACATAATATTTACCTTGCCTTGGTTTATTATTTTTCACCCTATACATTAATAGCTTATATTTATATGTATGTGTTTTATTTAAGCTATCTAAACTACTTTCTGAAATGAGGTGAAGTATAAATGCATTATAACATGTTTTGAGCCACACGTAAACCCTGGGTCTCATGAGCTGACCTCACTTAAGCAGAATGTGTGGTGAGGACAAGAAAGAGGTTCTGTGGTCCCTTCACAGAGGAAGCAGAATCTGATTCACCAGGTATCACATCTCAAAACCTTTTTCAGAGAGGCAGAAAAATATAGCGGGACAAGACGGGAAAAATTTGTTACGCTTAGTTCTAAAAGTTAAAGTTATAGGACGCACACATTTATGGATGTTTTCTGCAAAATCAGGGGTTTAATTAAAAAATAGAATATTTGACTTAAATATAAACTGAAACGCATATTATAAATTATGCTCAAATCGTGGTCACTTCCCGTGTTACCCATCAGTAGCCTTTATGCTTAAGACAATAACCCTTAGAATACGTTTCAAATGCAACAAACCTTTCCACTAGGATTAGTATACACCTATTTCCTTCAATTTTTGTAGTTTCTTTTATTCAGTGTTTTTTTTTTTTTTTTTTTTTTTTGCGGTTACGCGGGCCTCTCGCTGTTGTGGCCTCTCCCGTTGCGGAGCACAGGCTCCGGACGCGCAGGCTCAGCGGCCATGGCTCACGGGCCCAGGCGCTCCACGGCATGTGGGATCTTCCCGGACCGGGGCACGAACCCGTGTCCCCTGCATCGGCAGGCGGACTCTCAACCACTGCGCCACCAGGGAAGCCCTGTAGTTTCTTTTAGAAAATAAACAAGGCAGCCCCTTGTTTTCCCAAAATATTCAACCATTGCAGAACTTCATCTTATCACTTTGTTTTGTTTCATGAGCTATATTTTAATTAACTCTAACTTGCAGGTTAAAGGACACACATCCTTTTGAAATCGACTGATTTACACAAAGTCGATGGTAGCACCCTCTTTCATGGCCAGCAGGTCGACACGTAGGAGGCGCTCAGTGAAGAAAACTCAACTCAGCCTGACTTAAATATAAAAACACTTTTATTAACTCGCATAATTAAGTGTACTTTACAACCGTGACAAAATAGACGTACAGCTCGCTGACAGGAGGTGGAAGATGAGAGAAGGGAAGAAAAGTGGGGAGATGGGGAGATGGGTAGATGCTTTAACAGCCTTATTTTCCCCAGATGGGTATCAAGAAACTGACTAAAATTTACTGGACGAGAAACAGCAGTGTCAGTAGATATTTCTAAATTACAAGAAACAAAACTTAAAATAAGAATGGAATTATCCAGATATTGAGGAAAGGACTAGAGTAAAGGAACTAAAATCTCATTTTACACAACCAAGGGTCAAACACATAGAAAGACATAAAAGACAAATAATACATACATTATTTCATTCTTTAAATTTCATATTTTTTTCAAATAAGGTTATTATTCCATTTACCAAAAGCAGACATGCTTGAAAGACTTCTTCTTTTGGGCGGTGTTGCGGTTGGGTGTGAGGAGGAATATTATCTTATTTGATCTTTTTTTTTAAAGTGTGAATAGTGTTTCTTTTTTAAAAAAATAATTTTTATTCAAGTAGAGTTGATTTACACTATTGTGTTAGTTCCAGGTGTACAACAAAATGAATCAGTTATACATACACATATATCCCCTCTTTTTTAGATTCTTTTCCTATATAGGTCATTACAGAGTATTGAGTAGAGTTCCCTGTGCTGAATAGCAGGCCCTGGTTGATTATTTTATACATAGTAGTGTGTATATGTTTATCCCAAACTCCTAATTTATCCCTCCCTCTCCCTTTTGGTACCCATAAGTTTGTTTTCTACATCTGTGACTCTATTTCTGTTTCCTAAATAAGTTCATTTGTACCATTTCTTTTGATAAAAATTTTCAATGTTGCAGAAAAAGCTTAGCATGAAATTTATTAAAAAATAAATGGAGGGAATCAATATATGTTGGGAAACCACAGTTGTAAAGTACTTAGGGTAGGATAAATACCAGGTTTAGGACCCCAGGGTGCTTAAATACAAGCATTAATCAGGAATGTATTAATATATGGTAGTTTTAAGAAAGCAAATATAATGGATACATCATGAAATCATACTACGTTTTCTTCACAAGCGATTCATAATGTAACAGATTATCTTTTTGTGTGTTTGAGAACAACTGTGTCTCTAGAGCCCACAGACTGGGTATGGGAGGGAGTTTGTTAAATGCCTGTTTGTTTTTTGATGAAGTAATTGCATCGTTTGAAACCATTTGACTCAGCACACAGGAAGACTCAATAGAAAATGTGTTCAATTGTGAGCTCCGTAGCTTGAGAAATGAATGAAAATTATGCAGAAGATTCCGTGGAAAGTTACAGAAGGAATTCGAAATCTGGAACATAGAATAATTGAGGAATTGACGTTTCTGAGTTTGGGGGGGGTTCCAGAGTTTTCAGATATAATTCATTGCTAATTTTCTGTGCCAGTGAAGGAGGATATCAGAGCCATTGTGAGATGCTCCAGGGGGGATCTCTTAGAATCAGTTCATCTTGGATAAGAGGAAATCAATCTGCTGGACTGGCAGTCTGCATTGTAAATCATATTCAAAGGCAAGAAAAAAAATCATTACCAGAAACCATAGAGGAAGAAAATATGTGTGTGTGTGTGTGAGGGACTAAGCTGAATAAATGTTTGGATCACCAAATATTTGGGTCATCTGCCTGTTGGTAACGAGCAGGATAAATCTAAAAAGCAAGTTCAGAAAACATTAAAGAATCAAGATGGGAGTAAAAATTACTGTCAGAGTGTAATGCTTTTTAATTCTAATATGTAAACTTTTATTTTATAATGTGCTGTGCCATTTGGAGAGAATATTTGTGGAAACTACCTGAACTCTAACCAAAGCATTGTCTTGTCGGTGGCATCTTTCCAAAGTTGTCTAAAAAGAAATACAAAATTGTCTGAAAGTAAAGGTTGAATTTTCATTTTTTTTTTCCATTTGGAAAGAAGCTTCACATATGTAATGTCATTAAATCCTCATAACTTTCCCTCCAGATGAGGAGAAGACAGCTTGGTGTAGTACTTGGGTTCAAAGACATTTTTTTGAGCTCTGCTATTTCCATGGGTCTCAACGAGGCCACTAATTCCTCTGGACCTATACAGAGGATGATAATAGCAATAGATGCTGTATCTCTCTCCCTGTATTGTTTTGAGAGTGGAAGAGGCCAATTTGTTTGAACATGCTATGCAGCCCATTATGTGGGTCACCAATGTTCTTTTATTTTTAATTCAAAAGAATTTTAATGTGAGGGACCATGAAAGAGCGAATCCTTAAGGGTCCAATACCATCAGAGTCACTAATGTTCTTCTTGGCATCTCCCACTTTATGGAGAATGGAGAGGAGAGACAGATAAGGTTGGGTCCATGGCCCCAGTGCCCAGGCCTCCTAATTAATCACAAGCACTCACAAGACCTGGAGGGTCACAGGAAGCCAGGGCTGTGGGTAAAGAACCCTGTGTAGAAAACAGGGGAATTTTCCTTGCTCCTGGGGGAAAAGAAAGGGTGCAGAGAACCAGGGAGATGGTGTGAACTGGGGACCACAAAAGATGAAAGAGTTCCTGAAGATTTCAAGACTGGGGGACCCAGGTCCCTTCTGTCCTCCAGGGACGGGATTTCTAAGGTTAAAGGGCAAATATTCTGTGACATCTTCTAAACACATAAACAGCTTTGTTATAACTTGTTTGTTTTGTTTCAATGGATCCCGGTAGAGCAAAGGAAAATAAGAGGTGACCATGAAAATGTAAGACCCTCTTTTTCTTCCCCCAGAATTTTCAGAAAAATTGGCAGGGCTTTGGACATCTGTATCTAGATGACACATAGAATAGAATGAAAAAGAAAGAGACAAGCTCTAATTGTATTTGAGGGCCCACTTCCGACTTACTACTGCTAAAGCCTATGGGGTAGAGAAACAGAAAGGAAAATTGTAGCATGTCGAGATTATTGCTGAAAGCAGGTAATCCAGCGTTGTGTGCTTTGAAAGCTGAGTATATTTATCATTGCAAATTTTGCCCTTAACATCAAGTAAACATCGTGTTTAATTTACAGAGGGGGATATAAATTGCAATCTGTTAAGGATACAGTATAGGATATATTTATATGCATAAAATACAATCTAGAATGATCAACACTTACATGATCCTGTTATGTAGGATTATAGTGATATACATACTTCTCTGTATTTTCTGAAAACTTTCCAATAAACATGTTTCAATTAAAATCCTAAAAATCTCTTTAAAAGGTATGTCACTGATACAGAAACTCACTTCACTGCTACATTAGTTATAAAGTTTATGAATAAAAAAGTATGGATTATATGAATTCTCTTAAATTATCATCTTCCTATTGAAAAATCTCTTTATTTGGACTTTTGAAACAACCGTTTGAATATTCATTATTTAGATGACTTTTATGACCAAGTCAAAACAAGGAAATAATATAAAGAGAAGTGAAATGAATTTTCAGTGCGACAGTTACCTCTAAAATCTAAATTTCAGTTTTCTGGTCAGCTGCTTTGCTTTGAAGGATATGGAAAATCTTACTTACTTATTCACTTTAGGTAGAATATTTAAGGATAACAAAATACAGAGTAGCAAGTAGTCCCAACATTTGAAAGACAGGAATTTTCACTTTTTGAAGATTTTGTGGTATATAAAGAAGATAGGTAATACAGCTCTCTGTGGGTGATATAATTTAGAGCAGAATTCTCAACCAGGGAAGACTTTGCCCCCCAAGGGACTTTGGCGATGTCTGCAGACATTTATAGTGGTTACAACTCGGGGAGGTGTTACTGCCATCTACTGGTTAAAGGTCCGGGATGCTGCTCTACTTGCTACAGTGTACCCACGGGACACCCCCCTCGCCCCCCATAAAAGATCAGCCCAAAATGTCACCAGTGCACAGACTGAGAAATCCTGCTTTGGACTCCTTTTTATTTACATGGGAACAAAATGGCACCATCAACTTAAAAAGGTTAAAAAAGAAAACAATCCTTGTTTATATGTTTTCTTTCAAGCAATGGAAAATAGAAGTGATATTTTCCTTCCCTAAAAGTCAAAAGTAGAAATATTTCCAGTTCATTTTTGTGTTCTAATATAATATTTAAAAATTAAGGATCCTAAGGTAGCTTTTTACAGGGTTTGAGAAAGCAGAATTGAAATGATCTAGCTCAGGGAAAACAAATGTGTTCCAGCAAGTTAGCTGAGAAAGACTTTTTTTTTTTCTTTTTTTCTTTTTTTTTAAACATTCCTCAAAAGAATATTTTAGGTAGTAATTCAAAACAGTTGGGAATGGGAATCCAGTGATATGTCAAGAACATACATTAATAATGATCGCTCTTCTCCCAAGAAATAAATGAAAACACAAAATGCACTTCTGACGATGTTTTATGTGCCCTTCAGAACCATGAGTTATTAGGAAGGCAGTTCTGGGACCAGATCCGTGGATGCAGGGCAGAAGCCTTCCTCCCCGCCATCCCAACGCGAGATTTGTGTTTTCCTAGGAAGATTCTTGGGTTAAGAAAACAACAACAATAACAGGAAATGTGGCCACACTTTTTACTGTGCTAACCCCACAACCCTGAAACATTTTTTTTAGGGCATTTAAAAATATGCTTTTAGCTGGTTAGAGCATGACGTCCAGTGAAGGTCACTGTGTGCTTTTTATTTTTCTCCCTAGAGAGGGCATTAACTTGGTTCCCTGTAAATAAGAATGAAGAGTGTTAGCTAAAGTGTACCCATCTGTTCTTTACTACTTACACCTTTCCTCAAAGAACAGGGTATGTTTTCACACAGAGTGAAGTGATATGTCATGATTATATTTTGGTTTAGTTTTTAATTAAATGTTTATGCTTCAAGAGCCACAAAATTGTCTTTGGCAGGTTAGATGAAGACATGTTGAAGATCAAGTTACTTCATGCTGTCAGAGGCTCTCTTTCTAGTACGGGATAGAATTGATTCCAGGAGGTTAATTAGAAAGGCATAAATCCTGTTCTGTAAATATGTGTTATACATTTTAATTGGTGTAGGGATCCAGAGGGAAAGAGGATTACAGGATTACTTTGTAAACGTACTTCTTTATTTTATAATATTGTTTGTTAACAATAATTTCTTCCTGCTCATAAAAATAATACCTGCTCACTATTTCAAATTTGGAGGATTCAGGAAAGTGTAAAAAGAAAAGATATCCCAGAAGGCACCACTTCTAACACAGGACAACTTCCTTCTGGTTCTTCCGTGAAACGGAGGTCACTGTGCCCAAGGCTGCCTCTGTTTCCAGCATAGACTGACCAGTTACACACCTCACCAAACTTTTTCCAGACAAGGTTATGGTGTCTCTACCGTGTATTTTATTTTTTAAATTAAGTTATTTTTTAAAAATAAATTTAATTAGTTAATTAATTTTTGGCTGCGTTGGGCCTTTGTTGCTGCATGCGGGCTTTCTCTAGTTGCAGCAAGCGGGGGCTACTCTTCGTTGCAGTGCGTGGGCTTCTCATTGCGGTGGCTTCTCTTGTGGAGCACGGGCTCTAGGCGCGTGGGCTTCAGTAGCTGTGGTACGTGGGCTCAGTAGTTGTGGCTCGTGAGCTCTAGAGCACAGACTCAGTAGTTGTGGCTCTCAGGCTTCTGTAGTTGCGGCATGCGGGCTCTAGAGTGCAGGCTCAGTAGTTGTGGCGCACGGGCTTAGTTGCTCTGTGGCATGTGGGATCTTCCCGGACAGGGCTCGAACCTGTGCCCCCTGCATTGGCAGGAGGATTCTTAACCACTGCACCACCTGGGAAGCCCTCTATTGTGTGTTTTAAATGGCCACACCTAACACAATTCTGTAAGTGGTTCTGCTTTTTTCTCCTCCGTGACACAAACAGGTGAGTTCTGATGTGCCCATAACTAAGAAAGGCTCTGGTTTATACCAATTTCCCAGGCATTTGGCATTGCTCTGTCTTTAATTCCCACTCATACAGTGTATTGTGATACCAGCAAGAGAAACATTGCAGAGATAATGACTGGACTCTAATTCATCAGTTACTGTTTACATTTTGGTACTTCCAATACTAGTAGTAACAAATTGTGACACACTTCACAACTGATGTTGGATATTTTATGACATCTCACGTGATTAACACCAAATTCAACTAAAGACAAGTGAATTCAGCAATGAAGGTCCTCAAAAGTTCCCTAATTAATTAGTTATTTATTTTCCTTTTTTGCTGTACGCGGGCTTCTCACTGCTGTGGCCTCTCCCGTTGCGGAGCACAGTCTCCGGACGCGCAGGCTCAGCGGCCATGGCTCACGGGCCCAGCCGCTCCACGGCATGTGGGATCTTCCCGGACTGGGGCACGAACCCATGTCCCCCGCATCGGCAGGCAGACTCTCAACCACTGCGCCACCCGGGAAGCCCCCTAATTATTTTTGTAACACAAATGGCTAAAAGTAGAGCTATTAAATCTAAGGACATTATTTCTTGATTTAGATCATCAAAATTACTTTCCAGAAAAGTTGTTCCAATGTCTATTCTCACATTCAACAATACTAGACTTTACAATTAACCTTCACTTATTTGATAACTAAAAAATAGCCTTAAAATAAAAGTATCTGAAATTGAGTAATCTTTTCACTCATGTTTAATATTTCCTTTCGTCCTTCCCCCTTTTTCTTCCCCTCTCCCTCTCTTCCTTCTTTGTTTTCTTTCCTGGAGTAGATACTTTACAGTCTTTGCCAATTTTTTTAAGTTTTTAAGGTTAACATGAGCTCTTTCTACATTAACTATATTAAACTTCTGGATATACATTTGTGTCAAGTATTTTTCCCAGTTGTGTGCTTTTAAAATTGTGTTTATTTTTTTCATGATGATGGAGGTTTCATTTCAGTTTTTGACGATCTTTCTTATTGTAGGGAAATTTCTAATTTTAGTCTCCATAATCAAATGTATACTACTTTTTATATGATTTTTTTCAGTGCTTTTACTAGTTAGAAAACACTTTCCCATCCTGAGATCTGGTAAGTGCCCACATTTTCTTCTAGATTTGTGTGTGTCTTCAGTTTTTAACATTAAAATATTTAATCAGTCTACAGTTTTTGTTTTATGGTTCAAAGTGAGAACCTAACTTTATTTCAGTTTGTTAAATAATTGTCGCACTCAGTGAATCCTCTTCACGAACTTATGATGTCAACCTTATCTCACACAGGATTTTTTTATTCTTGTCATTATTTTATTTTTTTAATCTACTGGAGTTGGCTGGTTGTCTGTCTATTGATACTTAATTCCATTGTTATACTTATTTTCACATCCCACTACAATCTAGTGGGACAAACTTTCTCCATTAAACTTTTTTTTTTAGTTTCTCCCTCTCATTTCTGATAAACTTTGGAACTACTTTGAAAAGATACTCTTTCTAACTGGTACTCCAAGAATGTTTATTGGAATTTTGATGGATTACATTAAACCTATTTTCTCCCCATTCAGTCACAAGGTGTGCTCTTCTATTATGAAAGTCTTTTTATTCTTTTTATACCCTCTTGTAATTTTCACTTTACAGGTCCTATACAATTCTTTTTTTAAGATTATTTTTTGTGATTGTGTATTATGATATTTGGTTATTATTGTGAACAAGATATTTTTCTTTATATTTTGATTGTATGTTATTAACACGAGAAATATGATTGATCTTGTATATTTATTTTGCATTTAATCACTTTACTGAAGTATGTTATTAGAGCCAATACTTTTTTCAGCTGATTCCCTTAGATTACTTAGGTAATCATATTACCTGTAAATAAATGTATCTGTTCCCCAGTTTTTTAAAATTGACAAATACGCCTTATGTTTATGCTTTTTGTTTGTTTTGGCTATCATTTCTAGAACAGTTGGAAAGATGGTGGTAATAATAGATATTCTTGACTTGTTTATGATTCCACCTGTGTGTTGTTATAAAATATGGTGTTGGCTGTATGTTAAAGATAATTATTCTTTATTATGTCCATGAATTATCACTTTATTCTGACCTTATTAAGCAAGTTTCAAAACCCAAAGGAGTTCATTAAATTTTATCAAATTATTTTCCAGATCTATTGCGATGTTTATTTTGCAACCTATTGATGTGATCTATTCATTCGGAATTATATTCATGCATTCCTAGGACAATCCTCAAATATTCAGAGTTTTTAAATATAATCTGAATTAAGTATGCTAATCTTTTATCAAACTTTTGCATCTATACTAAGCATTTTAGGTTTTGCTATAAAGGTCATCCTGGCTTTGTAAAATGAGTTAGAATATTACTCCTACTTTTTTTTTAGTATGGAAAAGAAGACTATACATCGCAGGAGTAATTTATTTCTAATGTTGAAAAGTAACCATTGATAAAACTCTTGACTCTGCAGCTGCCTTGAAGGTAGTTGCTGAACACGTTTTCAATTTCAATTCTTTAATAGATAGTGGTATTTTTAGGTTCAGCTCACAACCATTTTCCTTCATTACCTTTGAATTCTCATCATTAAGATTTTCAGCTTTACTAAGCTAATTCATTTATGCTAATACTTTTAAAATCATGTTTTAAAATTATCCTTGGATCTGTTTTAAGTTCTTTAAATATTATATATTCTTCCTTCTGATTTTATTTATTTGTACATTCTTTTATTCTTGATTAGGTTTGTTATCACTTTCAGATTGTTGTTCGTTCTTGTTCTTTAGGAGTTCAGTACTGTAGTTTATATGACAGATATACTGTTTTTCTATTTTCTCATGCATTAATTTATACATTTGTTTAATCTCTTACACCATTTTGTTTTAATTTCTTGAATTGAAGTTACATTCAAGTTTATTAATTTGTTTTTGTTTTAGTTAGAACATAAAGTACTTCAGACCACATATTTGCTTTTGGACACATTCTATAATGTTTGATAAGGCATAGTTATATTTTCACTATTTTAAAAAGTTTGTAAATTTACCTTTAGTTTTTCTTTCCTAAATAGCACTTTAGGAAGGCATTTGAAACTTGCAAAGTGTTTGAGTTTTTGATTGTTTATATTTTAAAAAATATATTGTTTTATTGCATTGTGGTTAGAGGATGTAGCCTCCATAATTTCTGATCTGTCTGGCTATGGAACATTTTCTTTGTGGCAGTATTTGTTGTATTTTTATTAAAGTTATATTAGTCTTGAAAATAATATACATGTATATTTATATTTTTCTCTTCTTAGGATTCTCTAAAAAACAACTTAACTTTACACCTCAAAAAACTAGGAAAAGAAGAACAAACAAAACCCAAAGTCAGGAGAAGGAAGGAAATAACAAGTATTAAAGCAGAAATAAATGATATGTGACTAAAAAGACAATAGAAAAGATCAATGAAACTAAAGCTGGTTCTTTGAAAGATAAATAAAATTGACAAATCTTTATCTAGACTCACCGAGAAAATAAGAGAGAAAACTGAAATTAATACAATCAAAAATCAAAGAGGAGGTATTACAACTGATACCACAGAAACACAAAGGATCAAAAGAGACTAATATGAACAATTATATTAACAAATTGGACAACCTACTTATGTTTCTAGGATAAATTTCTAGAATCATACAACCTACCAAGACTGAATCATGATGAAATAGAAAATATGAACAGGACAGTTACTACTAAGGAGATTGAATCAGTTATCAAACACCTCCCAACAAACAAAAATCCAGGGCCAGATGGCTTTACTGGTGAATTCTATCAACATTCCAAGAAGAATTAATACCAGTCCTTCTCAAATTCTTCCAAAAAATAAAAAAGGAGAGATCTCTTCCAAACTCATTTTACAAGGCCAGCATTACCTTGATACCAATATAGACAAGGAAGACACAAGAAAAGAAAGTTGCAGGCCAATATACCTGATGAACATAGATGCAAAAATCCTCAACAAATTATTAATAAATGGAATTCAACAATACCTTAACAGTATCATACACTGTGATAAACACCATAATCAAGTGGGATTTATCCCAGGGATGCAAGGATGGTTCAAAATCTGAAAATCAGTCAGTGTGATACAACAATTAACAAAATGAAGGATAAAAATAATATGATCATCTCAATAGATGCAGAAAAACATTTGACAAAAGCCAACATCCATTTATGATAAAATCTCTCAACAAAGCGTATATAAGAGGAATGTACTTCTATGTAATAAAGACCATAGTTGAGAAACTCACAGCTAACCTTATATTCAACAGTGAAAAAGTGAAAGATTTTCCACTAAGACAGGAACAAGAGAAGGATGTCCACTCTTGCCACTTTTATTCACCATAGTATTGTAAGTCTTAGCCAGAGCAATTAGGCACAAAAAAGAAATAAAAGACATCCAAATTAGAAAGGAGGAAGTAAAACTGTCATTATATGCAGATGACATGATATTATATACAGAAAACCTTAAAGACTACGTTAAAAAACTGTTAGAACTAATATGAATTCAGCAAAGTTGCAGGATACATAATCGATATGCAAAAATCTCTTGCATTATTATACATGAATAATGAACTATCACAAAGAGAAATTAAGTAAACAGTCCCATTTAGAATTTCATCAAAAAGAAGAAAATAGGAATAAATTTAACCAAGGAGGTGAAAGACATGTACATTGAAAGCTACAAGACATTAATGAAAGAAACTGAAGAAGACATAAAGAAATGGAAAGATTTTTTTGTGCTCATGGATAAGAAGAATTAATATTTTTAAAATGTCTATACTATCCAAGCAATCTACAGATTCAGTGAAATCCCTGTCAAAATACCAATGGCATTTTTTACAGAAATAGAACAAGCAATTCTAATATTTGTGTGGAATCATAAAAGACCCCAAATAGCCAAACCAATCTTGAGGAAGAAGAAAAAGCTGGAGGCATTATGTGCCCTGATTTCAAATTATATTACAAAGCTATAGTAATTAAGTCAGTATGGTATTGGCATAAAACAGACACATAGATCAATGGAACTGAACAAATAACCCAGAAATAAACCCACATATATAGTCGATTAATTTATTACAAAGAAGTCAGGAATATAAAATGGGGAAAGGAGTCTCTCTCTCTCTCTATCTCCTTTTTTTAGCAAGAAATAAACCTGATTGTTAAAAAATGGACAGAAGATCTGAATAGACAGTTTTCTGAGGAATACATGCAGATGGCCACAGGTGCATGAAAAGATGCTCATCACTAATCATCAGGGAAATGCACATAGAAACCACTATGAGATATCAGCACACACCTGTTACAATGGCTATTATCAAAAAGACTAGAAATAAAAATGTAGGTGAGGATGTGGAGGAAAAAGAACCCTCCTTCACTGTTGGTGGGAACGTAAATTGGTGTAGCCACTATGGAAAACTGTATGGAGTTTCCTCAAAAAAATGAAAAATAGAACTACCGTATGATCCAAATGATCCAGCAATTCCACTTCTGGGTATTTATCTGAAGGAAATGAAAACATTAATTTGAAAAGATAAATGCACCCCTATGTACATTGCAGCATTATTTACAATAGCCAAGATGTGGAAACAACCTAAGTGTCCGTCAGTAGATAAATGAATAAAGAAATTGTAGGATAAGGTCTGCCCTCAATTTCATTAGTCTAACATCTTGGATTCAACCAATTTCAATACGTGGTTGGTTGGGTCTGAGGGGCATCCAACGATATGGAGGGTCAACTGTATTTATTGTACTGTGCCACTTTACATGCAACTTGAGCATCCAGGGGATTTTGGTGTGGGGTGTCCTGGAACCAGTCCCCTGGTAATACTGAAGGACAGCTATATATACATTGTACAATGAAATACTATTCAGTCATAAAAAAGGAATGAAATCTTGCCTTTTGCTACAGCATGATGGAACTCGAGGGCATTATGCTAAGTGAAATATGTCAGACAGAGAAAGACAAGTACCAGTTGATTTATCCTACATGTGGATGTGGAATCTAAAAAAAATATATATGTTAAAATAAAACCAGGCTCATAGATACAAAGAACAGATTGGTGGTTGCCAGAGGTGAGGGGTGGGAGGTGGGAGAAATGGGTGAACTATTTTTGTTTCTGTTTTCAGTTTAAACAAGTAGATTTTTTTTTTTTTTTTTTTTTTTTTTTTTTTTTTTTTAAAGGAGATTATCCTGAGTGGACCTGACCTAATCAGGTGAGTCTTTTAAAAGAGGGTCTAGAGATCAGAGATGAATGAAGTTGAGATTGATAGCAACAGCACACTTTTGTTGTCCTGAAAAAAGCAAGCTGCCATGAGTTCTACAGTTGCAAGATAATGAATTCTGCCAACAAAGACATGAGCTGGGGAGAGGACCCTGAGCCCCCAGTGAGACCCCAGCCCCAGTAATAACACCTTGGATGTAGCCTTGTGAGACCCTGAGCAGAGGACCCAGCTAAGATGGGCCTGGAATCCTGACCCACAAAAGCAGTGAGATAATAAATCTGAGCTAGTAAAAGGGTTCTGTTTATACATACACACATACATATACATATATATACATGGCATATTTATTTATTTATCAAGGGCTAAGACAGATGTGTTGAAGTCTCCCATAAATAAGGACACGGTTTCCTTTCCACATTTCAAATACTTGCTCTCTCTGTAGAGATATTATCTCATTCCACTTATAAAATTGAATGATTATTATTTTCTTGAGATACGTATCTCTATTAATATGTGATGAACCTTTGGTCACCATTAATATCATTTGCCTTTTCTGAAATTATCGTCTCCTGTTTTCTTTTGTGAAAGCCTGATGTATACTTGCACATTCTTTTAACTTGTCTGTGCCAGTTTGTTTCAGAGTTTCTCTCTTAAGTATCATGTGATTCATGGTTTTGAAACTAGATCTGAATTGTTTTTGCCTTCTATTACAGAGTTCTCAGCTACTCCAATTATTATGGTAACTGATATGTTTACTCATTTCTTTTATCTTGATTGGTGACTTTTCTCATGTTTTCTTAGTAATATCGCTATGTCCTAAGCTTTTACACTCTCTAGTATTTGTTCTGTATAAAGATTACCTTTGGATTTTTCAAAATTGTACTTTTACTCATATTTTTAATGATCAGGATAATAAAAGACAAGATAGATTTTGACTACCTTCATACACAATGAGGAATTTCACTCATTTTCCTTCTCATCTTTGACCTTTCCTCACTTTTGTGTTTCCCTTACAATAATGTGTAATTATAGACCTAGATAATTACATTAAATACTTGATATGTTTGCCTTCTGTTCTGTAACAATATTAGCAACAGTTCTTGAGATTACCTTTCTGTTGAATGGGTCTGATGGATGCCCTAACTTCCTTTGTTTGAGGTCTTTGTTAGGATTTATCTCTTGGTTGATAGAAGTACAACTTTAACCTTTTCACATGGATAATTCAGTTTCTGAGCTCTGTTTCCTTCCTACCTGAAGGTCAAATTCTCTGGGAACACAATTTTTGAAACTTTTATCCTCACAATTTTTCCCTTAAGAGATGTTGCTGCATTGATTTCCATAATTTTGTTTGTGGAAAATAAAGTCTTATAAGTAGCATGTGGTTCAATTTTATTAGAAGTCATTAATTCTTTTCCTTCCTGAATGCTTAAAATAAACTTTCTTAATCACTGATTCAAAGTTTTTTTTTTCCAGAACGTAATTTAGTGTGGTTCTATTTCTTGTTTTTCATGAATTTTTGCCTTGAATATGGTGAACACTTTTGATCTTAATACTCAGATCATTTAGTGCAGTTATTCATTGATTCTTTTCCCCCCTCTGGAATATTTTTATGATCACATCTATTCCAGTAGTTTTCTTTTTCTTGAGATTACCTATAACTCTTGGGTTGCATTTTGGTTCTCTGTCTTCCATGACTATAGACTTATTTCTTAGAATTTTCATCTTTTCTTCATTTTCCTCCGCTTTCTGAGAAAACTACTCAAGTTTGTCCTTAAGATCTCTGATTTGATTTAACAAGGTGCAAATTCTGGGGCTTATTGCTTTTGTTGTGGATTTAATTCAACTATTAAATATTTAAAATATTTAAAAATTATTTATTTATTCTTTATTTTCCTGATGGACATTAGGGTTTTTGTGAGATTTTGCTATGATAAATTACCACATGATAAACATCCCTATTTACAACCCCTCACACACCTGTGTAAGAATGTTTCCAGGTTTAGGTGCCCACCCAGGAGTGGAATTTCTGAGTTACAACTGCATTTTTAGTTTTATTGTATGTCTTTTGGTTATCACTCATGTCTCATAATCTTATCTGACTTTCTTTTCTTTCATTCTCTTCATAACCTTCTCTCCTATTTCACACAGGAAATATTTTCTCACATCCTTTAGAGGATGACAAACATCATTCTAAAGTAGTTTAAGTAACGTCAACGGGTCTGTTTTTAATATAGGAGTTAAGAATTATGTTCCTTTCCCCCTTTCCTTTAATTGCACCATTTTCGATTTATTGTAGGTTTTGAAGTTTTTGTCTCTACCCTCACTTAAATAAATAGCCTACTTTTTCTATGCAAATGGTATGTCAGTAGACCTTAGCACCACTATTTTTCTACTGTTAGACAAGCTAATTACCACCTTTTAGCCCCATTATTACTGTTATGTTCTACCTGACAATTCCATTGGCTTATGATGGAGTCTTTTTTTCCTGAATCTCCATTCCTGACTTTCTGCCCATCTGGAAAGTTGTTGTCTGTGAGCAACTAAAACACCGAGCACACCCTGCTCTCAGGGCTCTTCTCTCTGCCCAGTAGTCTGACGTTCCTGGAAATCCCGCCCAGATCCTGGCACAGGTTTGCCCAAGAGTCTTAATTTCCTTGCATTGTATTTTCAACTGTTTTCTTTAATTTTAAACAAATTTGGGTGAGAAGCTGCGAAGAGCTTCCTTATGTCCTCCTAGCCAGGTTCCCCTTTAAAACAGAGCCCTTTGTCTATTTCAGACAGACTCTTCCAAGCTGGAAAGACTTGCTATATCTTGAGTTCCAGAGGGTGCTTTGGAGTTTTGTAACCTATACGACTCAATTAAGCAATCAGTGATGAAAACGAATAATTCAAAGAATTGTCCATCACACACATGCTAGTATTTTTTGCTGTTCTTGTTGGTGTTGTGGTTTTTTTTTTTTTTTTTTTGTAGCTTAGTGCTTCCTGCTGACCTACTTCCTCATAAAATAACAATTAGCTGGTCCTGAATATCTTACTGAAACTAACAGAGTGCCATCTGTCGATATGGGTGATACTCTCTAGTATCTGTCCTTGATTGCTTTGTGGAACTCAAAGCACTTCACAGTTTTATTTTGCTTTTCATCTGGTTAAATGTCTCAGAGTCACTGTAAGGAAAACGTAATATCTTACAGATGACCACCTTGAAGCAAAAAACAAGGGAATTGTGCTGTAGTTGAACAGAAGGGCACTCCCCAAATCGATAGTGCAATCCAAGTCACATGATTTCTGGATAGATGGTTTCTCCCATTTCCCAGCATCTGTGTGAACTTCCCATCTTTAATGGGTGTTTATAACTGTAAAGTCCGTCCCTAACCATTGCTGCTCCCTCTGGGAAGGTTCTGTCTGCAAAGCACATCTTTGCAAGCACACTTTGAGGAGTGGTGAGGAGGAAAGGGTTACTTGTTCAGCCGGATGACACACCCTCACAATTACTCTTTTACGAATAATCAATAATATTGATTAAACATCTTCATCCAGTAAGCTAGCAGGTATTTTAATGATCTTATCTTTGATTAGTTGTTTTCATTCAGAGAACCCTGGCTTGTCCAGATAATTGGAAAGAGGGCTTTATAGAGACCTACCATTTCAGAGGAAAATGTATGCAAAAACCTCTGAGTTTCTATTACATTTCTAAAAGTTTTAGTATTTCTTTTAGTGATTTGTGGTTTGGAGAGATACATGCATCTTTAGGAGTTTGTGGTAATAGATAGCTAGGCTTCATTAACGAAGGGGTAGCTATACTTTCTTACTGTGGAATAGAAAGACACATAGGAAAACACAGAATATTAATACTTATAATAGAAACAACACACATTTTGTGTGCGTACTATATGTCGAGTTCTTTTCTACACATATTATAACTCATCTAATCTTCAGTACTCCACACGAGGCAGTTAACATCATCATCTTCATTTTACAGATGAGAAAAATGACAGTAAGAAACCCTCCCAAGACCTTAGAGCAGGCGTATTGTGTAGCCCAAAGTCACACCCAAAGGAGTCTCAGACCGGTGGTCACACTTGTCCCTCCCATGCCATCCTTCCTGCAGAGAGATCCAAGAGATTTTCAACCCTGTTTTATAAACCAAGCCGATGCGCTTAGGCAACTAATCCTTGGTGGACGAAACAGCGCTCAGTTCATATGGGAAGAATTAGCAAACCATTTCCCAAAAGGACACATTCAAGAAAAAATAAGAGTGCTAAAGGGGACATGCTTACGGAGGTTAATTCAAAAGAAGTGTCTCTTTGAGATCTCTCTCCCCATTCCTTTGCTTGTTTCACTCCACTGGGACTGGCCCAGCCCCCAGCTTAACCTTTGCTTCCTTGGCTTACTTAGCAGATTCAAAAGTGGGAAACATTGTGAAAAGGAGAACAAGTGTCAGAGCGGCAAGCTGGCTGAGGGACATTCCAGTTGCTTTGTGCATCCGTTTGTGCTGTTTTCATTCCAGTTATTCTTTGGCACACACAAGTCAAAGACTCAGCTGGCTGTTGGCTTCTCGAGGGATGACAACTCTGCAATATTCCAAATGTCCAAACACAGCTCACCAGATCTGCTCTGTGTGGACTTCGAGCAAGCTGTAGTGAGTGGAAAAATTCTAAGGTCATGGGTTGTTGAGAAATAAAGTCACAAGAATAGGAAAGAACAATCCTCTTTATTCTGTGGCTTTGGGTCTCCAGTAGGCTAAAGGGCTGAGAAACAGGGCCTAAACATAGCCCTGTTGTAGCTTAAGAGCGGGCAGGGCTGCTCTGTGGCTCCATGGGGCTTAGAGAAAAAGTCAAGTCACGTCACTTGGCATCCGAGGCGTTCCCTGCTCTGGCCACAGCCTCCTGTCCAGTCCCATCCCTCAGACACGTCAGGCAGCTATTCAGGGGCTACCCAACTGGTCAGCCATGCCCTCGTCTGCACCTGAAATGCATCCTAATTGACCAGTGTTCATACCTTCATAGGTGTTAAACCTTTCTAATATCACCCCTTTTTCACATATGTTTCATATACCATACTTTTCAAAATGAAATCCTATTTCTTCTCTTAGACTGTATGCTTCTTAAGATCATTGATTCTGTCTTATTCCATTTTATATTTACCATAAGGCCTAGCACTTTCTGGGCCCGTAGTAAGTGCTAAGTAAATTTGTGATATGAATAAGAGAGTTATAAATACTGGGAGAATATACATTTACGCTTCTTATCTTGCCGTGAGATGGGAAAACAGTTGTGGGTAGGCTGTCCTAAGAAGGAAGAACGTGTAGACCTCCCAATTCTGCTGGCACAGAATCTCCCAACGCCTATGAGAATGCAGGGAGAAACTGTGAAACCATTGGGTGGGTAGCAGAGAGAACCTCCTTAGAAGCTCAGTTTCTGTGGAAAGGAAAAAAGTTCGGCCAATACACAGGAGCCAAGGAAAGAAAGATAAAAGGTTCCTATGACTAGGAAATATCCCAGAGTTTCACTCAAGGTAGATGCCCTGGACTCTAATTGTCTAACCCCCATTGTCTCCCCAGGTGCCAAGAAACGAGGGCAACTAATCATTATTCAATATCTATTAATGTTTACTAGATGTATTTTAAAAAGTCCATCTCAGACTTCAGTGCCAGGCTGCCTGAATCCAAATTCTGGTTTTCCAGAATCTTGCGCTATCTTAATTCCTCAGAAGTTAAATTGGAATAATAATAGTAGCAACCTCAAAAGATGGTCAAGAGCATCATAAAATAAATAAATACTTATACAGTACTGAGAACATGGGCTAGTGTGTAGCAAATAACAAGTAAGCATCAGTAGATTGAAAATGTAAACATATTGTTTCCCGAGAAACATTGCTTTATGTGGTACCTCACTGTGGTTTTACAGCACTAGAGTGTTTATAGTAGTACTTATCCTAGTAGCTCCAAAATGGAAAGCACTCAAATGGCCTTAACGTTAGAATGGAAAAACAAACTGTGGTACATTCACCTAATATCATGCCATTTGGCAATGAAAGCAAAAGACCTACCCCTACTTGCCGTGGTATGGATGAACCTCACAAATGTTATATCAAGTGAAAAAAGTCAGACACACAAAAGAATACACACCGTATGACTGCATTTCTATAAAATGTAACAAGTGGCAAAACTAATATGGGCTGTTAGAAGTCAGGATAACTGTTACCCTCCTCTACAGAAGGCTTCTGGGGGTGCTGGCAATGTTCTGAATCTTTGTCTGGGCTCTACTTACCCAGCTGTGTTCGTTGTGTGAAAATCCATCAAGTGCTTTTTGTATGAGTATTGCACTTAAATAAAAAGTCCCCCAAATGATGTGATAGTCAAATAAAAGTAGAACCTATTGTACTAATGGGTTAGTAAATGATCAGTGATTAATCTATCAACTAGGAAAGCAGTTAGAACGATGATCTGTGAAATTTTTGGAGTAGGCAGATGGAGACCTGTTGGTGGTGAGAGCCAACCAAAGAAAGATTTGCAAGGATTTTGTCTGCTGAATTATAACAAAATCTACAGTTGACCCAATAGGTGAGTTTTCTTTCACTCCTTTGTGGCCATCTCAAATCTGTATCACTTTTATTTCCTTCGGATATTTTAATTTTACTTAACACGAGTTCAAGTGATTTAATGGCACAGAAGAAGGAGTCATCCCATCACAGTTTCCTTCTAGGTCATCCCGTTATCCCCGCGAAGCACCGTCACACACACACCCCACCACCACCAGGGCTCACAGCTAAATCTCCCTGCTCTCCTGAAACTGTCTCCCCTAACTTGTGCTTGCTCTTAAAAGCAAGCGATCCCAGTGTCCAACCCATAGTCATTCTATATTCTTAAAATAACTATTGCCTTCAACGGGAAAAGAAATACAGCTAAGGAGTTAGTATTTATGATCGCAAAGGAGCTAGATAACTTTTGTGTGACAGCCTTGTTTATCTTACAAGGTGCGAGTTAATCAGTAATCTCTTTCCTTTCTAAAAATACCATTGATATCAGTGCAAATAACACAGATACCTAGAAATTACTGAATGAGTTGGTGAGTTATACTGGTCATCGCACAACTTATTAATGTGTCTGTGAAGGAGGGACTTCGGGGATTCCCGAGGGTTGTGTGATTAAATACAGGAGTGTCAAGGAGAGTGTGCAGGTTTGCATGAAGTTTGATTTCTGGGAGGAATTGGTAATTCTGAAGAGGCTTAAATGGAAGAAGTTAGCTAGGTGATGAACAGCTATGGAGATGGAAGATCCTGGAGTGTGAGCTACTTGTTTCTCTAGGGGCCAAATAGAAGAGTAATTACAATCTGGTTGGCTCTTGGTAATTACTTCTTGATTGAATAAATCAATAAGTAACTGAATGAATGGAAGAAATGGGGTCATCTAAAGCAAAGGCTTTCAATCCATTGCTGAAGATCTTACAGTCTAATCTATTGCGCGTGGATTTTAGATTAAGCCTTCTGAAATTAAAACTAAGAACCTTTTGTTTTCTGGATTCTAGATTTTCAATCAAGAGCGTGCCCAATATTTCACAAGACTCAGAAGATCCCTGTGAAGTGCAATGGTATGTCCTAGGTGATAGATGTGGCTATATCTAGGTAGAAATTCATATAAACAGCCTTTAAACCAGTTTAAAAGATTTGGTAAATTTTAATTGTGATGAGTACAAACTTTAAGTGTAACAAGAACAAAATAATTAATTATATTTTAAGGAATTTTCTTTCATGTGGTTAATACCTCATTGTAGACGTATTTCAGTACCTTCAGAAAATAGCATTTCCCCAAAGATTTAAAAGGCTGGTTAGAATACTGAGGAACTGTCAGTCCATTATCAGTTTGCCCCACCAGTAGAGAAGACAATTTTTTATTGTGTTATGTTATTATTATACTTTATGCATTTAAGCAATCCTTTCTTTTAACTAATGTCTGGTAGGTATTATAATTTCTATTTTACAGGTAAGAAAACTGAGATTCACTAAGTAACTTGTCCAGGTCACAATACGTACTTGGAGGAAGTAGGATTCAACCTAGGATCATCTGATTCCAAAATCTGCTTGATTTCTACTGTGAATCCTGTCGGTAGAGACAGCCAGATGAACGAACACACACACACACACACACGAACACACACACACACACACACACACACACACACACACAAATAGCAAATTTCTCCCCTTCTATCCTAATCCAAAATCTTGTCATGGCATCAAAAGCATACAGGTGCTATAATAATTATATAGGCAATCAAAAATGCAACAAAAGCGTATTCTGAATTGGACAGAACATGGTTTATTCTTCTAATCACTTAACTGAATGTAGTCACTCCATTGACTCAAGTTGTAATTGAAGCACAGTGGAAGGTGAGAAATTTTATGGTTAATGATTCTTTTCATTTACCTCTTTCCTTGTAAATGTCACTGGATGCTGTGACTCTCTTCACTCTGAGGGATTCCCTTGTCTCCGTGTCCTCGTTTCCCTGACACCGTGTTTCTTCCTGCGGTGACAGTGGGAGGTGCTGGAACTGCCCCCTTTTACACCGGTGTGTCTGCAGAATTTAATAGAACAACTTAATTCAGCTTTCTTTAAATGCTGTCTCTCCATTTCAAACTGCTACCAAGTATGTCACTACTAAATCAAAATTTCTAAGGAGAGAAATAAACCATCTGCTGCTTTTCCCTTCAGCATATTTCAACCATATGGTACTAGGAATTGGAGGGTAACAGTGCTAGTGATTTAGACTTCCCAAGCTCCCAACACCACCATTCTCCAGCCGATTAAAAAAGTCCTTACTACTGACCTGGAAAAATTGTCTATGCCAAATAATTAAGGAGCAGGGTTAGGAAAGAAAATGTAACTGGAAGGTACATTTTGGATGAAGTGGGCCTCAGCTGAGACTGTAGTTCACAGAACACACACTGAACTCCCATGAGGGTTCCGTTTGACTTGATTCTGTGTGGAACAGAGCTCCTGCACTGTCACTGATGCACTGACACCATAAAAACTAAGCCCTGGCTTTTCATCTGATTTACATTTGTTGCGTATTTCAGAAGTGACAGGAGTTACTCCGGGTAACGCTATATAAACATTTTCAAAGGTGGAAGCATGACCACAAATACCTTTGACATAAAACTAATTAGAATTTTAAGTCTTTTAAATGTTTATTAGAGCTTACAAATTAGAAAATTAGTCATGCAAAGATGCAATGTCCACTGGTCAAATACAGCTATTCATTTAAATAAAAAGAGATCATTGAGTGTCATTTAAGAAATTCTCCCCTTCCTCAAGCTCATAGCTTTTTTTTTTTACATTTTTTCTTCTTAAAGTTTTAATTTTCACTTTTAGGTATTTACTGAACTTGAAATTTATTTCTGTGTATAGTAGGGGTAGATACCTGATGTTTCCCACATAAGGAAAACCAACCGTCCCTGTACCATTTGTTGGATAATTCGTGGTTTCTGACTAATATGTAAGGACACTTGTATTACACAATACTTTTTGATGTATGTCTGGGTCTGTTTCCGATCTTTGTATTCTGTATGCTTTGTCAATTTGCCTATCCTTGGCCTAATACATCACTGTTTTAATTACAATAATATAGGAAGTTCTATCTCATAGGACAAGTCCCTGTTTAATGCTCATTTTCAGAATTGTCTAGACTATTCCTGGCCTTTTAATTTTCCAAGTAAATTTTAGGATAACTACGTCAAATTCCTTAAAAAGGTGTTACAGTTTTTATTGTAATCACATTGAATTTATAGATGAATTTTGGGGAAATTGAAGCTTCATATTTTTGAGTCTCCCCATCCATATTTGGTTGGGTAGAACCGTAACATCTACAGGTTTTGAAGCTATTTTGAATGGAATCTTGTTTTCTTTTATATTTTCTAAGTGGTTACTGTTAGAGTATTGAACCGCTATTGATTTTGTGCGCTGATATCACAACCAGTGAATTTTCTTGACTTGCCAATATTTTAAATAATTTGTATATTTCTATGGATTTTCCATGCAATTGGGTCATCTGTAAATAAAGATAGTCGCGTCTTTTTAATGCTTGTATCTTTTATTTTTTGCTTATCTTAGTGCGGTAGCTAGAATTTCCAATAAAATGTTAAATAAAATGGTAATGATAGTCATCTTTATCTTATTTTTGATTTAAAATAATGCGTTTAAGTCTTTACAATTAAAGATAATGCTTGCTTTAGGTTTTTCACAGATATTCTTCATTGACTAAGGAAATAACCTTCTTTTCCAAGTTTACTAAAAATTTTAAATTCTAAGCATAATTTTAAACAATTTATTATATTTTCAGCACCTACTTTGATGATTGTATCATTTTTCTCCTTCACTTGTTACTATGGTGTATAAATAATAGATTTTCTGATGTTGAACCATCTTGACACCTGAGATAAATTTTTCTTGTTCATGATATATTAATTTTTAATAGCTTACTTATACTTGCTTGCATTTTATTTTGTGTTTTAGCACCTATGTTTATATGTGAGATTGGTCTATACTTTTCATGTATATTCCTTGGTGGTGTTGACTGTTGCTTTGTTGTTATTGTTCCTGTGGTTTTCTGTAACAGTTTATATAAAACAATAATTTTTTCCTGGGAGTCAAGGTTACCTTGAAAGCCAGCTGGGCCTTGGATCATTTGTGGAATTTAACAAATAATCTAACTATTAATAATCCAATTTCTGTAAGGTTCATTGCTTTATTGTGGTTTTCCATTTTATCTTGAGTTTTAGTGATTTACATTTTTCTAAATATTGTTCATTTCATCAAAATTATAAATTTTTTTTATTGCCAAAAATTGTCCTAGTACACTCTATGACGTTCTAGAATCTTTCAAGTATCTGTGGTTGGTCCTTTTTTAATTTAACACTGTTTGGCATATCATCTCTCTTTGTTTCTTGAATAGTCTTTCTGGAGGTTCAACCTGGTTTTCTTAATCCACGCCATTATTTCTTAGCTTTACATTTATTAATTGTCCCCTTATTTTTATTATTTCCTTTCTTCTACTTTCTTTAGTTAAAAAAAAAATAAAGTAAACCATTCCTTTTTAGTTTTTTTGAGCTGAATACTTGATGCATATTTTATTTTATTTATTTTTATTTATTTATTTTTTGGCGGTATGCAGGCCTGTCGCTGTTGTGGCCTCTCCCTTTGCGGAGCGCAGGCTCCGGACGCGCAGGCTCAGCGGCCATGGCTCACGGGCCCAGCCGCTCCGCGGCATGTGGGATCCTCCCGGACCGGGGCATGAACCCGTGTGCCCTGCATCGGCAGGTGGACTCTCAACCACTGCGCCAGGGAAGCCCCCTACCACACATATTTTTATATGTAGCATGTAGAAAAATCACTCTAAATATTTTGTAATTTCCATCGTTGTTTCCTCTTTGGTTCAAAGATTATTTAGCAGTTTTTAGTTTCCACACACATAAATATTTTACTATATTTTTACTCATAGTTTCTAACTTAGTTTAATTATGATCTGAAACGTGTTGTATGTAATATAATTTCTTTACAGTTTATTGAAACTTACTTTGTGGACAATATCTTTTGTGTACAAATGTTTTTTTTTATTTTCTGGGCGCATATATATATATATATATATCTAATACATGTATAAAATATATTATATATTTTAACATGTATAAACATTTTTATACATGTTAAATCAATATTGTTAATATTGTTCTGATCTTTTATATATTTACTATTTTTTTTTTTGTCTGCTTGATCTTTCAGTTTCTAATAGAAGTGTGTTAAATTCTACCATGACTGTGTTTTTTTGAGTTTCTCTTTGTTATCCCTCTTAATCATCCCATTGTCTTTGAAGATTCTTCTCTATCAGTCAGGGCAAGGTCAGAGAATCAGAACCTCTGTGCGGAATGTTGAAGGAGGGATTCAGTGCAGAGATTTGACCGAATGGGACCATGGACTCTGATTAAACTGTCTGTGTCTCCTCTGGTCCTGGGCCTGAGGACAGCGGGACAAGAGCCAGGAAGGAAATGGCCATGAAGTGGGAAGAGCAAGAATAAATAGGAGCCTTGTGGGCACAAACTGGAACCTGTGTCTGTATCTCACTGCCTGCAAGCCTTGACCTTGTTGTGATGCAGCTGACCTGCAGAAGAAGCTGGTGCCCTTTGCCCCAGCTCTCCAACTGTGGACATTGGTGCAGAAGTCAGAGAGGCTCTGGACCCAGGAGCTGTCCCAGGCGCTGTAGCAGCTGAGCTGAGCGCAAAGGTGACTATTACAACTTCTGCCTTCCCAATTTCATGCAAATTTCTATTGACACCAACCCTCATCTGGAAACAAACGTGGAAAGGAATTCTGAGAAGCCGAGCTCCAGTTTAGCTGGGCTGACACAGTGCTAAGCCACCATGGGTTCCTTTTGGAACTACTGAGACAGGAGGGAAGGGGGTAGAGCACAACCTTTAAAAGAATGACACAGCCATTGAGGATATGGCGTAAACTGGTTAGAACCAACTAGGTCCAAGACAGCAGAAGATTTGACTTCCAGTGGACCTTGAGCCTCGTTATACACTCATTGTAATACATTAGCCACACGACACACCCACCAGCACCATGACGGTTCTGAAGCTGCCCATAATAGGCCAAAAAGTGGGCAGTGGCCCAGTTCCCCGGCAATCCCCACCTCTTCCCCAAAATAGTTGGGATAACCCTCCCACTCATTAGCTTATGAAATTACCCTGCACAGCCTGGGCCTCGTCTCACACCAACCACGTGCTATCTATGGAGTGTGTATCTCTCTGAATAAACCTGCTTTCACTTTGCTCATGGCTCACTCTTGAATTCCTTCCTGCGTGAAGCTACAGACCCTCACTTGGCGGCTCATCCCAGGGACTCACCTGAGACCTGGGACATGACCATCCTCTCTCACCCCATTTTTTTCCCTGCAACACTATTATTTAGTTTCTTTCTTTAGTCCTTTAAATGTTTTTAGCCTTTAACTATTTTGTCTAATGTCAATATTCTTATGCTGCTTTCCTTTGTTAAGGTTTTGTTTGATAGAAATTTCCCTTCCCTTTACATGTAACTTTCTGGTTTTGGTAGCCATGGAAACGTGTGGCTCAGGTCTCTGATCAGGAAGCATAATTGACCAAGTGCCCCAGCAGCTGCTCCGCTGGATCTACCACCATGTTCATAATGAGCCAGGTTTTCCACTGGCCACTCCCAGCAGAAGACTGAGCAGATCAGTGGAACTAGTGCAGGTGTACTTCTCAGACATGCAGAGCTCTTAAACCAGGTGACTGACTCAGGGACTCTCAATTAGTGTCACAAATTCCTGGAACTGCACTGCAGTCCAGACTCTCCTGCTGGGTCCTTCCTGCCTCCTGTCCTGCACAGGGTTCAGGCCTGCATCACAGTCAGAAGGCTCCCCACATTCCGCACCTTTCCCTTTTGTCTGAACAGGTGTTTATCCAATAGATTTCCTACACATTGAATCCTGTCTTCGTGTCTGCTTCTTAGAAAATTTGAGCTAATGCATAGTGTTTGGGTGTGCTTTTAAAGCCTGTTATTAAGAAGCATACAATTTTAATTTCTGTCCAAGTCTTTCTCTTAATAGATGAGTTTAATCTACTTAGATTTATTGTGATTTATTGGCTTGGCCAAAAGGTTCGTTAGGTTTTTTTCAGTAAGATGGCTCTAGTAGCACTTAGTTGTCTTTAACTTCATTCGAAACAATTTTGTTAGATTGTATGCGACAGCTGTCATATCAGCATGCATTTAATAAAAGACTTATCTGGCTTCCCTGGTGGCGCAGTGGTTAAGAATCCACCTGCCAATGCAGGGGACATGGGTTTGAGCCCTGGTCTGGGAAGATCCCACCTGCCACAGAGCAACTAAGCCTGTGCGTCACAACTACTGAGCCTGCCGCTCTGGAGCCCATGAGCCACAACTACTGAGTCCGTGTGCCGCAACTACTGAAGCCTGCACACCTAGAGCCTGTGCTCCGCAACAAGAGAAGCCACCGCAATGAGAAGCCCACGCATCGCAACAAAGAGTAGCCCCTGCTCACTGCAACTAGAGAAAGCCTGTGAGTAGCAATGAAGACCCAACACAGCCAAAAATAAAATAAATAAGCTTAAAAAAAAGACATCAAAATTGGTGAATTTTTGTGTACCCATTTTAATATTGAAGATGGAAGATTAAAAGCAACATTTTCAGCATATTATGCTTTATTATTTCAAGAAAGGTTAAAAATGCAACTGAAATACAAAAAACAATTTGGGCAGTGTATGGAGAAGGTGCTGTGACCAATCGAAAGTGTCAAAAGTGGTTTGCGAATTCTGTGTTGGAGATTTCTCACTGGAGGATGCTCCACGGTCGGGTAGACCAGTTGAAGTTGATAGCAATCAAATGGAGACGTTAATTGAGAACAATCAATGTTATACCAGGTAGGAGACAGCTGACATACTCAAAATATCCAAATCCAGCACTGAAAATCATCTGCTCCAGCTTGGTTATGTTCATCACTTTGATGTTTGGGTTCCACATAAGTTAAGCGAAAAAAAAACCTTCTTGACTATATTTCTGCATGAGATTCTCTACTTGAACATAATGAAAACGTTCCGTTTTTAAAACAAATTGTGACGGGCGATGAAAAGTGGATACTGTACAATAATGTGGAATGGAAGAGATCATAGAGCAAGTGAAATGAACCACCACAAACCACACCAAATGCTGGTCTTCAAACAAGGAAGGTGATGTTGTGTATATGGTGGGATGGGAAGGGAGTCTTCTATTATGAACCCATTCCGGAAAACCAAACGATTAATTCCCACAAGTACTGCTCCCAATTAGACCAACTGAAAGCAGCACTCGATGAAAAGCATCCAGAATTAGTCCGCAGAAAACGTATAATCTTCCATCAGGATAACACAAGACCACATGTTTGTTTGATGACCACACAAAAATTGTTGCAGCTTGGCTGGGAACAGTCTGATTCATCCGCCTTATTCACCAGACTTTGCACCTTCAGGTTTCCATTTATTTCAGTCTTTCCAGAATTCTCTTAATGGAAAAAAATTTCAATTCTCTGGAAGACTGTAAAAGGCACCTAGAACAGTTGTTTGTTCAAAAAGGTAAAAAGTTTTGGGAAGATGGAATCATGAAGCTGCCTGAAAAATGGCAGAAGGTAGTGGAACAAAAGGGTGAATACGTTGTTCAATAAAGTTCTTGGTGAAAATGAAAAATGTGTCTTTTATTTTTACTTAAAAACTGAAGGCACTTTTTGGCCAACCCAATATAATGTATTCGGTCTTACTATTGCATTGTTTTCTGTTCACCAGCCTTTTTCTTTACCTTGAACTTTCCCCTTTCATGGTTTCAATTGGACTGCTAAAGGCTATCAGTTAGAAAATTCTTGGGATACTGGAATAACCAAACCCAAACTTTTGTTGCTTCAAATCGAGGTTATGTTTTACTCATTCTACAAGATCATTGTGGGCTGGCTCACTCACTCACAGAAACTCAAATCAATGCAGGCTCCATCTGGACACGTGCTTCTGTAGGAGAGGCAGAGAAAGGAGAATATGCCCAACACCACAGCTCTTCAGGCTGTCACCTACAAGTGACACTGGCCACTTCCACCTCCATCTCACTGACCAGAAGAAGTTGGTCACTGTTAAATTCAAATGGGTTGGGAAACGCAATGCTATCGCGTGTCTACATAGAACAGGATGTTTGTACCTGGTCATACTGACTCTATTCCTTTTGTTCCCCTCTGCTGGGATGGAAGCTATAGAATATATTATTATTTTAATGGTTTTCCTTAAATATGTTTTAAACATAACCACTTAATTATACTTATTTTCCTAATAAACTCTAAAATGCATGTAATGTTTTTATCTTCCACCCAAGTTCAACAGAAACCCTAATGGTCTTTAGAACTATATCTTTTTTTTTTTTGGCTTTGTTTTTTAAAAACAATTTGTCAATTCTTTTTTTGACCATAGTTCTACATTAATGATCATATCTTTTATTTCAAGATTTCTAATTATTTTTCTTTTTTATATCTACCAGTTCCTATCACAGTTCTGCCTATTTTTGTTTCATAATTTTATGTTTCTTTAAATCAGGAGCCTGTAACAATGGTTCAGTCCCTATATGGCTCACTGACGTTTCTATAAATGCAGTCTTATTGGAACACAGCATCACCCATTCATTTATGTATTATGTATGACTGCTTTCTTGCTATAACAACAGAGTTGAGTAGTTACGGAAGAGACAGAATGGTCAGCAAAGCCAAAACATATTTACTACCTGTCACTTTACCCAGAAAATGTGTAGAACCCTGCTTTAAATGAATAATAGGACCTCATCATTTTTTCCTTTGGGTCATCTTAAACATACTTTTAAAAAGTCTTTGTCAGGGCTTCCCTGGTGGCACAGTGGTTAAGAATCTGCCTGTCAATGCAGGGGACACTGGTTCGAGCCCTGGTCCAGGAAGATCCTACATGTCGCGGAGCAACTAAGCCCGTGTGCCACAACTACTGAGCCTGCACTCTAGAGCCCGCAAGCCACAACTACTGAGACTACGAACCACAACTACTGAAGCCCGTGAGGCTAGAGCCCGTGCTCCGCAACAAGAGAAGCCCCTGCAATGAGAAGTCCACACACTGCAAGGAAAAGTTGCCCTGCTCACCGCAACCAGAGAAAGCCCACGCACAGCAACGAAGACCCAATGCAGCCAAAAATAAATAAATAAATAAATAAATACATAAAAATAAAAAGACTGGAAAGAATACAGCCACAATTATATTAAAAAAAAAGTTTGTCAGACTGTTTTACAAAATTAATTTCATCTGGAGGGCTTTCTTAGAACTGTGTTTCTTCATATATTTTCAAACTGTGAATTACAGCCTCATTTTGAGTGGAAACGTTCTTGTTTGATGTGTTGCTCTTACTTTTTTTCCCTCTGTCACTGTTTCCCCTCCCTTCCGGCTGTTTCGTAGTTACCAACGCTGGGTCCCAGCTCTGCTGTACAGAAACCAGTCTTACAGTGTAGTCTAGGCTGATGACTGTGGAGGTGCTTGGGCATCCAGACATGGAGAGAGAAGACGAGTTCTTCTAATCCCAATGCCCTTCCCACCTTTAGGCTCCCTAGATTCGTGGTGTTAATGCTTAGCCATAGATGAAGATTAGTAGTATGTTCTGAGCCTCTATTTTATCAGAGAAGGCAGAATCATCATAGCCACTAGCTTCATTTTTTTTTTTGTTTTTTTTTGCGGTACGCGGGCCTCTCACTGTTGTGGCCTCTCCCGTTGCGGAGCACAGGCTCCGGACGCACAGGCTCAGCGGCCATGGCTCACGGGCCCAGCTGCTCCGCGGCATGTGGGATCTTCCCAGACCGGGGCACGAACCCGTGTCCCCTGCATCAGCAGGCGGACTCTCAACCACTGCGCCACCAGCGAAGCCCCACTAGCTTCATTTAATGCCTGGTTCAGATCCCTGTTATTGGTATCATTCAAGAACAAACTCTTACTGAACACTGCCTGCTTCTACACTAGGAAACCACCAGGCTTTCCCTTTTCCCTGTAGCTTTCCCTTGCTCATTGATTTGTATTTCTACTATTTATGAACCACAGAATTGTTTATCATATCATATTTTTAAACCTGGCTATTATTTTTCTTTAAATTTTCTTAAATCATATTATTGGCATGTGTTTGGAGCAGAGGAGTGTATCAGAGTATAAAGTTATGGCACTATCTTGACCAAAAGTTTCCATTATATATTGTACGCAATGATATAATGGTATCAGCTTATTTGTAATTAAAGTCATAAGCATTGAATTAAAATGAATTTACCTGAGTGATTGTGATGGAGTCGTTGTAAGCCACAGTTCAATTTAAGTTTCTCGTGGGATACATCACATTTTGAAAACTCTAAGCTTTAAATGGAATTGTTAAAAAGTAAATCAAATCTTTAATTCAGCAGAAAATAACATTTCATAGAACACAATAAAAATTGATTTCAACAGAGAATCTTAATTCTGCCTTAGAAAGTGGCAAAAGAAAAATACAATCTGTTACTTAATAGAGCTATAAGTTTTTCATCAAGGCAGAGATGCAAAGACTATTATATGGACAAGTATATGGCAGCTCATGAGCTATGCTGCCTTTAATATCCGTTAACAGTTTTTCATTTCATCCCCAAATCTTTAAATTTAGAGCCCTAATGGTTCATATCCACCTGTTAGTGTATTGCTTATTGAATGAGGGAACAAAAGAAGTGATAATCCATTTTTAAAAAGATTGGATTGATTGTCTTATGTAATCTTTTTTGTTCTCTTCTTGATTTCCAGACAAACCTTGAGAGTCATATGTTGAAAGTGGAAGGAGGCTGAGTCTCTGGGTCACTGAGACTAGAAACATCCACAATGGGTTGTTGGATGAGTGAGAAATAAACTGCATGACACCACTAAGTGTTGGTGGTTAACCTGTGACTGTAGCTAGTGTTACCTAAACTAACACAATGCTGGAGGGTAAGCTGCCATCTCACACCCATTGTCCCAGTAATGATCTTTTCAAAATGTGTTTTTAGCTTAAAGACATGGTTTTCTGCAGCTCTAATTCATGTATGTTAGACGAAAGCAGGAAAAATTTGCCTTATATTCATGAAAGCTCTTCCTACATAACCCACTCACGAGTTTTTACGACTGAAAACAAGCCATATTTAGGTAACGAAATTCTATTTTTATTTTCCATTAAAGCAAAATAAAGACAGTTTATTTATTAAATAGTATCTCAGGGATCTCTTTCTATTGAATGGCTGCTTATTTAATTATTTGAACTTAAACTTAGTCTCAAAAACTGGAACGGGGGATTTGAATAAAGTGTATAAAATTTTGAAAGTTATCGTTTGGATGGGTAGGTATGCTGCATGGTGTACTAAATCCTAGATAACCAAGGACAGGGCTTGCCTAGTGAAGCTGGAGAAAGACTAATTCAGAACCAATAAAATAAAGGACTTTCAATACTTCTGGAAACCATTTGCACTACACTTACTTGAAATTACTTACCTATTTCTTCAACAGGTGTTTGCTGAGTCATTGAAATGTATAAACTACCACACTGGACCTGTAAGCAATGAGAAAGAAATATGAGTCACTGTCTTACAGCCTGTGTCCTCCAGGTTCTTAATTTTAGAGGCAAGATGTACTCAAATACATCACATGAAATAGTGTATGATAAATACCAAGAGCTGTAGAGCAGTAAATGATGCAGGGATTAAGTCCAGAGAAGGGATACAGAGCCTCCAGCTGCAGCAATTACAGGAGGTTTAGCAGTGAAGGCAAGACTTGACATGCAACTTGATAAAAGGAAAGATTCGGTATATTTGAGACAAGTTGAACATCCAGCGCCAAAACCAACAAAACAAGGCAAGATGATTTCTGGAGAGAGGGTCTCCAGACCCTCCCACAATTGTAATAGTGAGGTTGAGGCATTCTTATCTAATTTTACAATGACATGATTCTGGGATTGCATGACAAATTCATTATCCATAAAAAATAGAGATTTAGGGCTCCTAGTTCACATTGAGCCTGAAATAGAAATCCTTTTCCTTCATTATAATGAAGATAATAACAAATCTAGGTTTGGTATTGGAAAAGTTAAAGTCAGGTTCTGACATCATAGGATAAGCTGAGATAGTCGATATCTCTGAACCTCAGTTTCTTATATAAACTGGGGATAAATATTTCTATCCTTTCTACATGAATGGCAGGTGTGAAAATCAAATGAGAAACATGAGAAAGTGTTTTGTAAACTATCAAATGTTATGAAGATGTAAAGGGTAGAGGATGGATTAAAGGGTAAATGGTGGATTAAAGATAGTCTTGGATTTCTTTGGCACTTTTCCCATTAAAAGGTGAAACTTTTGCCCTGTCCCTTGACTCTGGGTGGATTTGTTGACGTTTTGAGCAATAGAACACAGCACGAGTGATGCTGTGACTGTTTCCAGGACCAGATTTTAGGAGATGGGAGACTTCCATGTTCTGTATTATGTGAATGTTTGTTCTTGGAATTGAGCTACCAGGCTGTGAGGGAGCCCAAGCAGCCACACGGAGAGGCTCAGAGTAGAGGAACGGAGGCCCCCAAACAACTGCCTCAACTAAGTCTCCAGGCAACAGCTGTCACCAGCTTAACAGTTGTGAGCTTGAACCACCTTGGACGTACATTATTTAGCACTAAATGAGCTACTCCAGCTGACATTGTGTGGAGCAAATATGAGCTGTCCCTGTCTCACAAGTACATGAAAAATTGCAGATCTGTGAGTAAAACAAATGATGGTTGCAGTTTTAAACTACTAAATTTTGGGGTGGTTTGTCACTCAGCAATAAATGATTGGAACAGGATGTTTAGCAAATGAATTATTATACCATTTCAGAGGAGGCTATAACTCATCATACATGTTTTATTTGCTTCAACTATAATTTTCATGATACATTTTGAGATATCTTTGCAAGAAATATGTTCCAGAGCAAAGAAAAGAGTCTTTAGCTAAGTCTGGCTTCATTGAATCAGCTCCACCATTTGACTCAGGGCCAGTGGATCCAATGATACTCGAAATGTTTATGACAGATCAGGATGGGATATGGAGTGTGTGTAAAGAGCTCACAGAAAAATCAGAACAGCAAGTCTGGAGAAAAGTCACACCCTCTTCCTCAGTTTACTCTTCTTCTTTTGAAAAAATAACTCTTGGTTTGCTACTGAGACTTTGCAGACACTGAACACCTGAACAGAGAACAAGAGATGACCACAGGACCTGAGCTGTGTAACCTATTTTTCACTGGGTATTGTCTGATATATCTAGACTGAAGAACCTTTTATAGCATTTTTTAAAAGATTCATTATTTAATTTATTTTTGGCTGTGTAGTGTCTTAGTTGCAGCACGTGGGATCTTGGTTGCGGCATAAGGGATCTTTCGTTGTGGCGCGTGGGCTTCTCTCTAGTTGTGACATGTGGGTTTTCTCTCTCTAGTTGTGGTACGCAGGTTCCAGGCCATGTGGGCTCTGTAGTTTGTGGCACACAGGCTCTCTAGTTGAGGTGCCCGAGCTCAGTAGTGGCACTCAGGCTTAGTTGCCCCGCGGCATGTGAGATCTTAGCTTCCTGACCAGGGATCGAACTCCGGTCCCCTGCATTGTAAGGTGGATTCTTTACCACTGGACCACCAGGGAAGGCCCTCTTATATCATTTTTTAAATGCACTTCTGCTAGAGCCAAATTCTCTCAAGTTTCATCTGTCTGAAAAGAACTTCATTTCACCTTATTTTTTGAAGGCTATTCTCATAAGGTATAGAGTTCTAAACTGGCAATTTTCTTTTTTCTTCAGCATTTAAAAAAGTTATGCCATTGTCATATGGCTTTTATTTCTGATGAGAAGTCTACTACAATTATTATTGTTTTTTTCACCAGAATGTATTGTGTGCGTTATCTGCTTTTAAGATATTCTCTTTATCTTTGGTGTTCAGATGTTTGACTTTGTATTTATCCTGTTTGAGATTCATTACATTTTTAATCTTGGATTTGTGAGCTGATACCTTTCATCAGCTTTGGACGCTTCTTGGCCATCTCTTCAAACATTTCTTTGGCTCCATTTTCTTCCTAATATACTTCTTGGAATCTGATACATGTATGTTTGATGCCTTGGGATGCTTTTCTCAGTTATTTAAACATTTTTTTTCTCCTTTCATTTTAGTTTGGATAATTCCAATTCATCTGACTCTGAATTTACTGATCGTTTCTTCTGCTTTTCTAGGTTCCTGTAAAATGAGTTGAATGAATTCAATATTTATGATATTGTATTTATAAATCCTAGAATTTCTTTCTTTTTTTTAAAATTTGGTAAGAGCTCCTAGTACTAGACTGAAATGAAATTTCCCATCTCTCTCCACATGTCGGCCACCTTTTCCCTTAGTTTTTAAAAGATATTTATATTGAAATTCTTATTTGCTAATTCCAACATTTTGGACACATTTGGGTTTACTTCTACTGACTATGTATTGTGTTGATGGATCAAATTGCCCTGCTTGCTTGCATACCACACGATTTTTCATTTCATGTCAGAAATTGTGGGTAATAGGACTGTCAATATTATTGACTCAAGAAAAAGGAATTCCTCTGCCTGTGTCAGGCTGCAGGGGATGAAGTAGAAGAATTCCAATCTACATTGAGCTGGGTTTGAGGTTTGTTGTGGCTTTTGTTAGATCTGTCAGTTCACCAGAGGTTTCAAATGTTTTATGAGAGGGATTGGGACTAGTTGATCTAAGCACCAATGTGATTCTTTATGTTTTACAGCCCAATGACTCTCTTTCCATGCCACCCATTTTGGGGGGTTTCCTGTGGTATTCTCCAGGCCCTGCATCCCACTTCTGACTTTCTGAGCCTCACAAAATCAATTTCTACTTTGCTGATTTGCCCTTAGCTTTTGCCTGCTACTGCATTGCACTGGGATAAAGGCCCTGAGTGACATGAGGGATGATATTTCTTAGCTCTGCTATCATGTCCCCAGCTTTCAGGCACTATGTACTTATTCCCCTTCCAGGAAACCTCTCTCTCCCTTCTTCCCTGTCCCCAGGCTTTGGAGCACTGCCCAGTGTGGCTGTAAGGCCTCAGGGCCAGGATCTCCCTCTGGCCCTCTGCTCTGTTTCCAGCTGACCATACATGTATTCAGGGAAGGCCCTGTGGGGTAAGGCTGATGATCATGGATGAATACACTCTCACAGGACCTCCTTGGGGTTCCCACCTATCACGACAGCCATGTGTGGCTAGTACAGGTTTATTAAAAATTTGGCTAGTTCCTCTTTACCTCTGTCTATGGTGTATCTGCCGCTCCTCTTTTGTGCCCATAGGTTGGGCTTCTTCTCTCCTAGGAAGTATTCTTCCCTTTCTGGAATGTAATTCATTTATGTATCTTTTTATCTTCCGTTCTCTAAAGGAATAAAAGACAAAACCATAATTTTATAACTTGTCTGCCTTGTTCTCTTTGTTAGAGTGGGAACGGTGGTTTATACATCCTAACCAGAAGCACCTATACCCTTATAATAAATTCCCTTTCTGCTTTGAATAGTCAAAGTTATTTCTGCTGTTTGCAAACAAGGGCCAGAATTGATATTATTCATCAAATATTAAAAAACAGAAATATGTAACTATCATAATCACATACATTGAATTATGAGATTATTGAATTTCAGGTAATATTTAAATAATATTTATAGGAAATCACTATAACCAAATACATATGTGTATGACTAATGTTTCAAGATCTTAAATCTTTTGATTCAACTAAATTCCACATCTTTTGATTCTGTCTTGAAGCAAGATTTTTTAAAAAAGTATAAATTATAGTTAGCCTTCTTCATAAATATAGGAACATAATCTTTTTATATAGCCTCAGACTTTCACTTACTATATATAATATACATGCAATATGCAATATTTCATATACATACATATTTTGATACCATTAGTAATTTTTTTCTTCCTATTTTCTGGTACCTCTACAATTTCTTATAAATCTATGATCATAGGAAGACCAAAACAAGATATTGTGTTTAAGAGAGTGAGAGAGACAGAGTGCAGTATATTTACTAGTATTATTATCTTTTATAAAGCTTCTCCCCTTTCCTCCACGGATCACCATATATTCCACAGACAAAAAGTCGTTAAATTATCATGTGTTGAACTTGGAAACAGATGCTTAATCCTCTATCTCCCATCCTTGCATCTTATTTTATGCTCCTTATCCAGTGGACACATGATTGGAAACAAATGTTTCTAGGTTGTCAAATATGTGTATGAGTTTTCCAGCTTGAAGCTTTCTGAACGATCACAGTACATTCATCCAATGATAGCTCTATGCAGATATGTTTTATTCTTTAAATGATTGAAATAGTTCAAAATATGATTCCAGAAATGTTTGGTCTCTTTTTCTATTGTTGTTGTGTTGTTGTTGAACTTTTCACCCATTTCCAAAGACCCAGTTGCCTTTTGTTTATCGATATCTCTTCTTAAGCTTCTAATTGTTATACTTTTTGGTATATTCATCAACCTCCATCTTTCCAAACTCCCATTTTCACTACCTGAGACCCGTTTTCCATTTGATAGGAATGGCCCTCTCACTAGTCGAGGGAATTGACTCACCACTTGTTCAGTAGAGAGAGACTTGCTACTGATTCAAGCAGACAGGGCAGCTGGTCAATGAAGGACATGGACCATAGAATGAGGAAGCCATTTGGTAGATTATATTAAAGTTACATTGATAATATTATATATATATAACATTGACATATTAATGTCAGCATTTGCTACCTTTCTTTTATGGGGCGCTACTATGGGACATCCATGTGGAAAAATTATGCTTCCCTGATATCAGGTTTTACCACGTGACTTGCTTTGACCAGTGTAATATGAATATCAGTGTCACATGCCGGTTCTAGGCAGACGTGCTGAGAGTCCTGGCATGGTTCTGCCGTTAATCCCCTTCCCTTTTCTCTAAGAGTAGCAATGTCCCAGGTAAGAACTGATCCTTCAGGCTGCATCCCAGAAAAAAGAAAACACATGGAGCGAGCTATATGCAACATGAACAAGAAACAAAATCATTTATGTTGTAAACCACCGAAATCTAGAAATGGTTTCTTACTGTGGCATAATCTAGTAAAAGTTTACTTTTACCCACAGGGGATTTTGGAGGATTAGAATATTATGGTGTGTTGATGGCTTGGCTCCTAAAGCAAGTATAGAAGTACACTTCTTCTGGAAGTATGTAAAATATTTGTGTATGTTCATTCATGAAAAATATTTCTTATGAGATTAGCAATGGCAATTTCTTTAGGAATTTTCCCGGATTCCCCAGTGTCATCCAGATACTTTCTCTTTTTAGCTTTGGTGTCCAATACAAACTTGCAAATATTGGTTTGCTTAAGTGTCTCATCAACTAGACTCCTTGGGAGAAGGGGCTTTGTCATGTTTGACTTAAGCAGGGCCTCTAGCATACAACCCAGGCCAGGAAGGCACTCAGAGATGTTTACTGATATGTAGGTACCAATCCACAATCTCAAAGAGCTAAGGTGGCCAATCACTTTGGCTCTTTGAAACCTGACCTGATCTGAGCTCATTTGGCAACAAAACCTGATCTGAACTGACACAAAAGTGCTTCTAGTCATTCATTACCCACATATAATAAACACTTATAATTTTGGCTGAAGATGTACTAAACATTTTATTCTAGGGGGCTGCTCTCGGCCCCGCAGGTGATGTTACATGATACACAGTAGATTATTATATTACTTCTCTAAAATCCCCCAAATCCTGAGTTATAAGACACATCCTGGCTCCAAGAATGTAAGATAAGCAATTGTGCATCTCTGCCAGCAAATGAACACTTTCTGGACTGCTACCAGCTCTTTTTCCTCTGTAGTTACATCATATGCCATATATACTTCCATCCTTTATCAGATAAATGCCTTCTTGGATTCTTCATAGCCATCTTGAGTTAATTTCTACCTTTCAACTATGTGGTACCTTACTGCATGAAAAGAGTGTGCGTGCAATTTCAGCAACCAAAGATTTATAATAATGTGACTTTACTCGTGCAGATATAAATGTTGATGGCTCTTGCTTATAAGGGCTGACACACTAGCATTGAAGAAACACACATAAATAGTAAGATACTTTTCATCTATAGGGTAATTTCACTGCGTAAAAGTGGGTAATTTCACTGCGTAAAAGTGGGTAATTTCACTGTGTAAAAGTGGCTAATTGGAGGTTCAAGAGAAAGATTCACTTTGAGCAAACATTTGTTTTTAGTGTCGCTATTCATGTAAGAAATAATACCCATCCTGGATTAGGAATTCATCACCAGTATAGTGTTACACGATGGGTGGAAGATCACACACACACACACACACACACACACACGTACATGCACAAGAACCACATTGTTTGTCAGATGGTACCAATGAGTCTGGCATCTCAGTTGTGACAATGTGATTCCAAATTTCTTCTAAGTGGCACTGATCAGTTAGTGCTGCTCATACTTAGATCTATAGAGCTACTATATTTTCTCCATGTATGAAGTCTTATTTAATCACAGGTAAAATTGTAATAAAATAGACCCAAGAGTTTCAGTGCTGCAGTCTAAGCCAGTCACTGCTCTATATTCTGACTGTGCTGCTGCTGGTAAAATGTACAAAGCGTAACATGGAATTTGATAAAGACAAGAAAACTTTTATTAAACTTTTACAACAGTGAAATAAATTATTCATGCAATTGCATGAATAATGGTAACCATGCTGATTAAATCAGCCAAGAGGAGGCAAAATATTCACGTGCATGGCATGAGTTCCATTTTCAAACAGTTCTGAAATGAAAATGTAATATGAAACAACACAGTAGTTGGTCTCCTAAAATGGAAAGGAAAAAAAAAATGTGGAGTACAGTATTAATTCAGAAGAGGAGGGAAAAGTTTAAAGCACTTGCACTTGTGAAATCCACGAGCCAGAAGGAACTTTCAAAGACAGAAAATATAATCCACCACTTCAAAGGCATTTAATGAAAGAGAGAAATAGCAAAGATGGCACAGTGCAGGAGGGACAGATCTAGGGCTTAGCGAAGGAAGAGAATGGGCTATTTATGCAATGACCCACTGCCTGGCCTATTCTATCTGGGGCTTGAATAAATAGGATTCTCTCCAAATTGGCCTGTTGGGCCCATACCAGCCTTTTAGGATGGTCCAGAAAGGAGCTGCTGTGGGAGATCAAGAAGGTGCTTTCCACATCTCTGCCACCTGCCTGAAGATTTGTGACTGTCCTTGGTCCTTCCGTCAAAATGCCCACAAAAAAGAAAGTGTCAGAGTTCAGAGTTCTTCACTTTCCACATCACTGAGCGTGAGCTGGAGGAGAAAATCCCTGCCACCCACAGAATTCCAAAGAGCTGAGTGCTCACCCAGTACACACTGGAAAGTTGGGGGGGGGAGAGGAAACAGCTCTGACTTGAGCCCAGCAAAGAGGGTTGGGGAGGCAAAAGGGCACATGAGGGGAGGAGGCTGTCCAAGTGGGGAAATTCCTCATTCCACCTTCAGAAGACCCCCTCCCCCAGGGCAGGATGCTTCCCGTGATGAGGTATGACCTCTGATCCCCGGATCTGCGCGGTGGAATCAGGGCCAATGCGTAGAGCCGCCTGCAGGCCGCCGGCGTGTGCAGGACCCGCAGCGGACGTCCAGCCAGCCCGGCCCCTCGGGGGTGCTGTCCTCTGTCCCCCCCTTGGTCTGCCTTGGTGCCGTGGCACCTGCTGGCTCAACCCTCACCCTGACTTAATGTGCGACGCCGAGAGCGCCCTGAGCAATTCTCTCCCCCGCTCCCCGGGGACTGTCTATTCCGCCCTGTCCCCCTTCCCTCTCCTCCCGTGTCCCCACGCCTTTGTCGTTCACCTGCTCTTTGGATTAGACGTGCCGCTTCTCTCGGTATCCGCGGGCCTGCGGGGCCACAAATGGTCCAGGAGACCCTTGATTCGGTCTAGGAGTAAAGACAGAGAGTTATGTGGCCCACCCTGAAACGCTCTGCCCCTCAGGAGAGACACTGTACCTGTTTCAGTCTTCCCTGAAACTTTCTTTGAGAAAAGCCATCTGCTTGTAACCCCAGTAGTAGACCGGTTTCTCCCGTTGGCCGGGGCGCCTCCTTTCTTTGGACAAACACCCAGCTGGTCCCCAGCCTGCCTCCCAGAGGCAGCCCAGGGCTCTTCTCCAATGTGAAAGAGCACCCTTCTGCGGGTCCCCATTTCGCATAAAGCTACTCTGGCTTCTGCTGGTCAGTTCCCGTAGGGGACCGCCGCTCCAGAGCCGCAGCCCACCGGCCGTCTGTGTCCTTTCCCAGGCTACTGCCACCAGCCATTTCTTTCCTGAACCCAAAGCTACAGTGTTTGGCAGAATCAATGAAGCCCCGGAGGGTACAGGACAGCATTTATAATACAGGGTGGGCAACCTTTTAAAGGATCGCTGTCAGAGTCTCTGTAGGTCTTTCAAAGGACCCCGTGGTCCTCCCTCCTTGGCCTTGAAGCTGACACGTGTGCTGCCCTGGGCTACCCTTCCTTAGGCCTCTCCTCCAGAACATGAAGCCCCAACTCCCCACCCCGGGCCTGTATGTGGAAGCAAAAAGCATTATCAAATACCATAATAATCCTAGCAGTGTCATGCTAGCTTCCAAAAAGGCATCCAATACTTGAAAAAAAAAAATAGAATGTAGTATGTATAAATCCTGTTCTGCGGTATGGCCGTTTGGATATTTTACCAGTCAGGGCTTTCCCAAGAACCGTGGTTACATACGGTGGTTGCATGCGTGTCACTAAAAAAGGATCAGCAAACTGGTTTCTCGCACACAAAGCAAGAGTTTGCGCCAAAGGCAACTATCGGCTGGAACCTTAGAACCACTGAAAGTGGGTTTTCCCTTTATGATGCTGCTGGAGAAAAAAGGAGACAGCCTCTAGTAAGTAAATACGTTGTAACGTAATGCTGAAAAAGGGAACTATTTAAAGACTAGAGATCCCATTTCTCTTTATTATATACCAAACTCCACTGCCCTTAGTGGCTTTGTTGTGTAATGACGCTGCCTCTGAAAAAGAAGAATGACCTTCCTCAAATCATAAAGCGGAACTAGGCTCCATTCTCACGTGGTATAGCGTCGCACCTCATGAGCCTGACAGTATTGGACCACCAACAATATTTCTTGAATCCTTCATGTGCGAGGCATCAGGCTCGGTATTCAGGATAAAAGGATGATGAAGTTGTGGCCTCTGCCCTCAAACCGCTTCTGGTCTAACAGGAGAAACAGATTTACACATACAGAGTGCCTTATACAGAATGATAGCAATGAAGATAGGGTCCAATGAGTGCATGGTGGGTTCTGGGAGGGATGAGAAGAGGAAGAAAAGGCTTAGGATCGAGTTATGCTTAAGCTGAGTCTTGATGATAACCGCTGTTTAACCTCATTAAAACCAGACCAGCAGCTTCAGGGCTCAGAATCACACATTCCTGCAGCCGCTGAACTGATTCCTCCAAGTTTCCCTCGTCATCACGAACTCTGTATTGTATCCTATGTACCAACCACTCTCTCTAAATGCTCATGGTGAAAACACCAAAACCATGGCCAAGGAGGGGAAACAGGAAGATGGGGAAATTGTGTCAGTGATAGATATACATTTATTCAGGAAAGGCATGAGTGGACAAAATTATGAGTCCTGTCTGTCAAACTGCACTGTGCCTAGTCTAGTTACTGATCTCAGAATTTATAACGTGTGCTGGTTTTATATGTGAACTTGTTCATAGAAAGAAAAATGTTAAGAGTCCAGCCCAGTATAAATTTAGAGCTGCCATATAGTTTGAAATATATTTCCATCACATAAATAAAATTTATGAAGGAGAAAATCTAGTTGAGATATGTTTAATGCATTCAAATTCAAACATTCCTTGTCCTGTAGGAGAGGGCCGCGGGAAATTCTACAGTTTGTACAAGAAGGGAAAGACTATATCCCTCACTGCATGTAAGTGTATTAGCTTCTCCTTTTCCTCCACTTTCTGTGGCAAGAAGGCCCAGATATGCTAGGGGATGCGATGAGGGGAGAAATAGGTATTGCCTCAAAAACTCAACTGTTGGGCTTCCCTGGTGGCGCAGTGGTTGAGAGTCCGCCTGCCGATGCAGGGGACACGGGTTCGTGTCCTGGTCCGGGAAGACCCCACATGCCGCGGAGCAGCTGGGCCCGTGAGCCATGGCCGCTGAGCCTGCGCGTCCAGAGCCTGTGCTCCGCAACAGGAGAGGTCACAGCAGTGAGAGGCCCGCGTACCCCAAAAAAAAAAAAACAAACAAACAAAACTCCACTGTATGTAAGCTGAATTTCCTGAGTGTCCGTTTCTCTGCATATATTTTAGGGGAGAAGGCACCTACATCTCATTGTGATCATGGTAGAAAATTCTGGAAAGCAGTAAAGGAAGACTTTGCCTCCTCTGCAATGAACTGACAACAATCTACTGAGTAGCCTTTATATTCTCAGTACTTCTTCCGAAAGATGAAAGAGAATGACTGGTCAAATGATGGTCCCAATCCCTTCAATGGGTTCCCAAACCTTTCAGTAAAAACCGAAGGCTAGAAAGTCCTGCCCAGTTCTAGCTCTGACCTCTGTGTCTCAGTGGGACCCCATCTCCTTCCACTCCTCCCAAGCTCACTCCTCAAGTCATCCACCCTTGACACTTGAACCTGAGGACATCCTTCTGCTACACGTCTCTGGTACCTGCTGGTCTCTTTGTCTCTGGGCTCTCTCACCAGACATCCTCCTGGCTCACAAGTTCTCTTCTCAGATGTCTTCTTTGCTGTGTGAGATGTCCCATCACCACATTTAAAATTTCCAAGCAGTGCCCCTACCCCCATCCCTCTGCCCTTCCTCTCTCCAGCTCCTGCTTACAATTTCTTCATTGCCCTTTTCACTCTGTCATACCAAGTATTTTACATTTGCTTATTGACTGTTCCTGGAATGTAAGACAAGGATCTTTATCTCCCACTGCTGCACATCCAGAGCCTGGAACCGCACCTGGCACATAACAGGAGCTCCAGAAACTGCTTATTCAGTGGATAGGTTTAGTTGTTACTCTTGAGAAGCACGACGCCAGGCCTGAGATGAAGGCTCCCTGTTATGTGGGTAAAAGTGGGACAACCTCGAATGAGCTAACACAGGTCTCCCTCCCCACGCGTGCCAGCAGAGAAGGTCCCCTAGTCGATCAACCCTCCTGGTCAAACAGACCAGGGGAAGCTCTTGCTGGTCCCTGGGTAGTGAGATTCAGTTCCTTTCTAGCCTGTGGATTTAGTTAAACAAACCGATCACGCCCTCCTGTGGGAAGCAGGGGCACCTCATCCTCTTGGTACTACAAAGCCTGCTTCCCACAGCCCTGTATGTTTACTCCGTTCCTGAGTGCAGCCCTGTGTGGCCCTGGATGGCACGGTATACCCCTCCCCTGGCCGTGAGCATATGTGACTAAGAAATTGCTTTTGAGCCGTCTGCCCAGTGTCGGGGTTGTGTGTTTGGCCGTCCCCCAGGGTTACGAGGGCAGGAATTCCTCCCTCATCAACGGAGTGAATAGGAGGCAATTAAACAAGGAGCTGCAGCTAGGTAAGACATATACAAGAATCAATAATATAACTGAGTGCCTAAGAAAGCGGTCAATTAGGTGACATTAGGTAAAAGTCCTGTGGGAGTTCGGAAATATTTGTAGACATCAATAATTTTAAGTTAGTAAACAAAGTCAGGGTCCTGTTTAGTGCACATTCTTCTGGGCTGGCTCTGCCTTTCATTGTCTTTGAGTTATTATACAGCTCTGTACTTGCAGAAACTGATAATAATGCAAAAGACTCTTGTCCATAGAAATAAAAATAATCATGTCTGGTAAAATGCAACTGTGGATAGACCCACTTTGCATCTATGAGCAATTTCACTTCAAAATGCCCTTAAATATCTATGTCTATATCTACATCTATATCTGTATCTCTGTCTCTCCACACACCCAAATACGTTTCTAAGAATTCTCCTTTGAACTAGCTGTAACATTTTACTGTTTTCCTCATTAATTGATGACTTAAATAAAATCTGTGTCATGCATTCATCTGACATTTGTAGGAGAGGCATGATTTTATCCTCTTTTTAAAAAAGGTGTCCTTCAGCGATGCCTTCTCTGCTGAAACGTGAGCAATGGCTTGCACTACCCTATGCTTACTCTTGTCATAGCCACTTTACATTTTGAACAATGTGGTGAATTATGATGAAATCAGGCGCATGAGGAGATGACTATGTCTACCTGAAAGCAAACATCTGGAGGAAACATGAAAATCTCCAGCAGCCAAGATTCAGAGACTTGGCTCTGACTGTGCAAAACATCTGGATTTCTCTGAACTGATTAATTTCCATCCGCCTCTTCTATTTCAGCTTCATCCAGACACAGCCTTTGTGCTGACCCCTTACCTTCTCCTAGCACTGCGCAAACACTGTCATCTATCGTACAGAGAGGATTTTTCCCTACCTGTCTCCACCCCTCCATATAGTATACCTGATAATAGACTCTATTTTTACTTAACCTATTGTTTGTCGCCACCATAAGGACAAAGGAAAATAAAGACTTGTTTATATTTAGCGTCCCTGAGAAGTCGCTTTATTCTAGTCTTTAGCTAGGCAATTATAGGGAGATCATGTCATTTATTTTCATAGAATTTTGTGGGTTCTCTTTCCGTGAGAGCTGTTTCTGCTAAATATTCCACAAAACAATACACAGATGAGCTAAAAAAAAATGTATCTGTTCATTTGTATCCAGCATCACACTCATGCAAAGAGAAAAATAAGGGAGGGAAAACACTGAAGAGTCATGACAGGCTTTAAGAAGTGCCTAGATACATCACACAAACTCAAGGTCACGACTAGGGAGGGAGGGGACTGAGCCAAAGTTATACCTGGACCTGAAAGTACAACATAGCCTTCACGTCAGGACCTGGAATTGTGATTGGAAGGAGTCAAAGTCAAACTGTGAAATCAACCACTTTCCTTTCTACTTTTTATTACAGATTTACCACTTGGCAAATCTTCCAACAACTGTCACCAAATCCCAAAGAGTGCAGGGCAGTGGGTTGTCCCCGTTTATATTCAGTTTTGTCAATTTGACCTTCACAGGTCTGTAATTACTGTAATCACAGCCTGCTGAACCTGCTCACAATCAAAGCATCCCGATTGGACCAGTTCAACGATAGCCTTTGTAGTCGGGGTAAAACCATGCCAGAAAGGCTGGCTGTGTCCCTTTCAGCCTTTTCAGAAGATACTGAATGATAGGGAACAGGAATCAAGTAGTTCACTGCCTAAAAACCTGGCTGTGCAGAGAGTGGCCCAACTGTGTCTCTGAGAGAACCAACCGCCCCTCCCTGTGGCCGTAATTCTTCCCACGGTGCCTGGCCACGTGGACAGAGTATCATCTACTTTTCAGACCTTCACTTTGAACACCCAGCAGCGTCTATGACATTCTCAAAGGCCGAAAAGAATTAGTAAACTAGGTCAATGTGAGATAGCTCCAAACGCCTTGCTGGTATTAGGGACTTTTTTCCCCCTGAATAATTGGGGAAACTGTACTGAATTACGAGCACATCACATTCGTGCTGCCTTTTTGGTTGTTTCCTTCTACTAATTGCCACAGATTTACCGTGAATTATCTATGACATCTTTCTCCACACTCTGGACCAAATGGGAATGAATAAGATTCTGACTAAGATTTAGAATACTCTTTGGTCATGAAACAGAGTTTGTGGTTCATGTTTTTGTGGTTGTTTTTGATTTCCTAATTGGTTCGATTATACTTATTATAAGTACAATTGTAGAATGTCAAGGCTGAAAGGAAATTAGAAAATATCTAGCCTGTATCTTTCCCTTTTTCTTTTTTGCCACCCCCCTTTTTTTTGGAGGTACGCGGGCCTCTCACTGCTGTGCCCTCTCCCGCTGCGGAGCACAGGCTCCGGACGCGCAGGCTCAGCGGCCATGGCTCACGGGCCCAGCCGCTCTGCGGCACGTGGGATCTTCGCAGACTGGGGCACGAACCCGTGTCCCCTGCATCGGCAGGCGGACTCTCAACCACTGCGCCACCAGAGAAGCCCTTCTTTTAACAAGTTAAATAGTGTATAACATCAGATGAAAGCAGAGCTTCTCCAAGCCCAGACACCCAGAAGCCCACCTGCTAAGTGTCTCTTTTATCAACTGCCCCCAGCAGAGCAAAACTCCAAGGCTCCATGGAACGCAGTTTGAACACTTGGGGGTTAATCCAGGGTTCCAAAGCCTAGAGAGATAAAGGGTTTTAGTCAAGGTCACTCCTCACTCCTGGAGTCACCTTGCTCCAACCAGCTGAGTCAACCGCAGATAAACACGAAGCTTATTTTGGCAAGCAATTCCTTACCACGGTGTTCATTTTTCCCCACTCTCTTCACCCGAATGTTCTGCTCCAAAAGGCAGCCAAGTACTTTCCTAGTGACTCTGGGTCCAGTGGCAGCAGGAATAGTGGAATCAGCGGCGCGAGCCACTGCCACCCCTCGAGCAAGCCTTGGTCAGGAAATGAAGAGGATGCTCAGAGGATTGATGGCCCTAAAACTGAGACCCTCTTCTCATGGAGGGTACCCGGTGCACACACACTGTGGGACGCACGTGCGGGTGGAGAAATAAGCTCCCCAAAGCCCCACCTCTCTCTCTCACCAGCAGAGTGCGGTGTGTGCTGGGCCCATGAGAACATCGCAGACTTGCACTGTCCACTGTCTTTGTCGGAGGGTGTGGAAAATTACTGTACTTGCTTGGGCAGCTCAGGTTGTGTTTGGTAAACAATCTCACAAGCACGGTGGAGTGAATTCTCTGGAGAGCCTTACACTACTATTAGGATTCATCCCTAATTCACTATCAAGGAAGATAACAGTTGGGGCCCACCGGAACATGAAGATTCTAGACCGGATCACTTCTGAGTCCAGGGGAGCCATTAAACCAGGAGCAGCTCAGCATAAACGGAATGAAAAATGTCAGAATGGAGAGGTTATGTACAGAACAGAAGCGAAACTCATATTTATTGACCAGCTGTTACGCAACACTCACTTTGCTGGGTCCTCTTGAGACAGGAGACGGATGGCCCCCGGGGCAAACGATTTGAGTTCATTCCCTGTGGACCGATACTCTGAGAAGGGAATAACAGGACAATCGAGAGTGGAGGCTGGGCCCTGCCCAGATAGAAGATAAGAGACCACATATTCCTCATTCTCAAAGTCAGGAGATCTCCCTGACTGCACATGTGCAGAAGGGCTCCTTGGAGGTCAAAAGGGGAGTGATGCTAAGCTACCCATAGGCCTCTTTGGTAGAATCCATCTTGGCTAAGAGACACGTGCACACACATGGGAGGACCCTGAGATAAACCAGATACGGACTCAGAACCAGACAAAGCAAGATGATTGGCCAAAGGAAACCCGGAAAAAATGCCCCATAAAAGTGATTCAAACTGCCGCGAAGTCGCGACTCTCTCTCTGATCCTGCCTGTGTGTCTATCCACACGTACTGTACTTCTTTTTCTCCTAATAAATACTTTCCCTGTTTCACTACTTTCCGCCTTTGTGGGAATTCTCTTCTGCAAAGCCGTAGGGCCAGGGCCTTGTCACTGACGACAGGTCTAGTGGCTAGGATTCGGTGCTCTCCCTGCTACGACCCGACCGACCTCAATCACTGGCCGGGAACTGAAACCCTGCTTCAAGCCGCTGCAGACCGAGGCCACCGGAGATCACTCTCTTTATGCACTTTGTGAGTAAAATAACCCAACATGAGAGTCACCCTCAGCCCCAGGGCACATGAGGGTCCCAGAGGAAAGGGCGCCCAGCTCACAGGTCTTGGGTCTGTCTGGCGACACTCACTGCAAAGTCACTTCAGAGAATGATGGTGGCAGGAAGCTGAGTAACGTTAGGAATTTTGAGATTCACGACTCAGAGGCTAGAAAGAGAAACCGAGAGTTCCTAGGACAGCATTGTTTGTGTTCCTCAAGAATGCTGCAATTTAATTAAAGGCAAAAGAGCAGGAGAGCCTCAGGTCCCAGCTCGCTGGTACATTGTTAAATAAGTTACCACCATTTAACCTCGGAGGACTGAGCAGAAAGTGCAGTTTGTAAGCCAAATGAAGCACTCTTTTTAGGAAGAGTGATAAAGATAAATTGGTCGTTGGAATGAGTGAAAACCCCAGTGCTTCTAAAATATCGTTCAAGGAGTTGCCAAAAAATTAAATTATGTTACTTATTCTGAGCAAATAATAGACTTTAATTATCAAACCAACCTTCCTATAACTATCTAATATCCAAGGTATCCAAAGGGAGCAAATAGTTATGACTACTGTAGGTAATGTAACGTTCTACTTCTAACATTCTAAAGCCCGTATATTAATCCCTAAGAAGGGCCAGTGTTTATCTACACTGTCTCAGAGTAGGGAGGAAGTGGCCTTCAGGAATGAGGAAAACTGATGTACAAAGCGAGGAAAGAACATTTAAATACAAAGCAATTTCACTAATAAAATGCTCAAGCCGTCTAGGGTAATTTGGGTACTTGGTGAATCACTGCTTAGCAATTCATGAACACTGTGGGTGCCTGGAATTCAATTCCATTGTCCTCGAGCTGAATTGCTTTGAAAAAAGGTCACATGAAAAGGAGAGGAAGTTTTGACTTTCACATGCCAGTTATTGCTAAGGAAACCACTTCCTCGGTATTCACAGATTCAGCATGTCTGCAGCTTTGGCTTCCATACAAATTACATTTTGGTGCAGCATTAAGAAACAAACAAGGGTGGAGAGTATTTTAAAAACTCAACTCAGCTATGACATGTTCACAGAACAAAAAGAGGAGACTTTTCAGACGCCCTTTGTCTTCCGAAGCGCTCTATGTATGCCTGGGTAGAGAGCCTCCAGGAGCGAAAAGGATGTCTGAGATTTGAGGAGAGGGCCTGTGACGGCCAGTAAACAAATGAGAAGCGAATACAGCTTTGCTGTGTTTTCTGATTGGCAATGGCTCTGAACTATCTCCTACTTGTAGTTGTGGACAAAGAAACAGGAGATGAATTACCATGTCCTAGGACTGAGTGTTCCTTTCCGATTCAAATTGCAATAAGAAATAAAAATGGTTAGTCTTCCAGGGTTAGATTATATAACTTGTCTCCTCTGTTTTTCTGGTTTCATTTTGCTTTGTTTTGCTTTCATTTTTGTCTTTTAAGGAGAAAAAAGAGTAAAATGAAGGGATATTTTAGAATGGGGCTGTCATGGGCCTTATTGCAAACGCAGCTGAACTCAGAAGTAGCTGTTTTTGCTCTAGTGGGCCTTAACTATTTGGTGGTTGCTTTGCTTTTATTTATATTTCTATTTTTAACCCAAATAGAAAGACCCTGTGTAAACTACCTCTTTGTGCATCGTAGACGTCCAACTATTTTTAATTCTCTCTGCTGTTGAGAATAATGATTAGGACCCAGAAGATCACAAATCTTAGATGTCTGGGGTCCATCTGTTTGAATATCCTGAGTGTCTCTTCTAGTACCAGGATTTATGGTTTATCTTCGGCCTTTTAGTTCTCAACCTTACGCACGAATCAACACAGAACTCAACTGCACTGTTATTAAAAGTAATAACAGTATTAAAAGTAAAAGTATTAGAAGTAATTAAACAGTAAAAGTAAAAGTAATCTGCCAACAGCTACTCTGTAGTGAACTTATAGGAGAAGGGAGCTCCTTTGGTATTACGTGGCAGCAACTATGAAAGGGGTCACTCTTAGTCGTAATAAAGTGTGGTATGAGCCGAGCATTGAGAATTTTAATACCAACGAATAATAGAGTTAATATCAAGTGGGTACCTTAAAACTTTTAAATGTGTTGCTTTTGAAATCACAGATTTAACCCTTCTAAGCACCTAAGGAAGCTAAATAATTTTGGATTGACAGGAAAAAATGCGGGAAGATGCTTATTTAGTTACTTTTTGATAATCAGCTATGCACACTCTCCAGAAATTGCTTTAAAGCTCTCTAATTCTGGGTTGACACTCTAAAAAAATTGCAAACATTCTTTGGTTTCAAAAAGGACTGGGATGGTGATAATGCTGGTAACAATAAAATACTAGAAATAGCTCACGTATATGGAGAATTTAATAAGTACCAGTCAGTGGGCTAAGCATTCGACTTAAATCATCTCATTTAAATCCTCACAACAGCCCTGTGAGCTTGGTGCTATTATTACCCTTGATCTTCACGTCAAAAACTCAGAGAGGTTAAGGAAATGCTCAGATTCACTCATTTAGCAAGCAGCTGGGCTAAGATGTGAAATCTGGTAGCGCCTCCCCAGTCTGAGCTCTTACTACTAGAGTAGGTGTTTATAGAGAGAACGCTTTGACATGGACTGATTTGAGATGCCAAAAGATTAAAGTCAGGAAAAGACCCCATCGCTTCCGGTCCAGCAAGTGTCTAGGTAGAGCTCACGTCTGGCTCTTTTGACCTTAAAGCCCAGATACCACAGTCCTCTGGGTAGGAAGAGGGTCCTCGCCAGCATCAATCATCCAGGAAAGAGGAGGCCTTGTGCAAGAAAAGGAGGGAAGCTTTGAGCAGCGGACTCATGAGAGTAGCATCTTGGTGTGAGGCTCTGGGTAGGCGGCCCCGCCCCCCATCCCTGCCTCCAGGGGACAGACTGGGAATTTGCAAAGGATCCCTGTCCTGTTGTGGGCAACAAGCTGCAGAAGATAAGTTAGGTCTTGTTCAACTGGAAAAGCAAGTTTCATGCTCTGCTCTCCATTTCCCTTAGTGAAGTCACCTTGGAACGTTCTCTCTGTCTAAGAGATGCTCCAAAGCTACTAAGGAAAGGGTCCTGCAGCTGTTGTGTTGAAATAACTTTCCAGCTCCGGGGGTGCCACGTCAGCAAACTGAAACTTAGGTCGTTTTCCTGTAAATGCTCTGCTGGACCAGAACTGCAGGGCATCCAGGCAGCCGATCCCAAATCCAGGCCTTGTCACCTCAAGCAAAGTGGAGTCTGTGGCCCTGGCCAGTCATCTTCTCTTCCTTTTTCTTTATCTTACAAAAGCTTCCTGGCTTCAGCCTTGGGCAGCACTTCTCCAAAAGGTGGCTATAGCCTCACCAAATGTTCAAGTTTGTTTGTATCACCCCCGATTGTCTTCTTTAATCATTTTTTTTTACTAGTTTGGATCTACCCTTAAAGGGAAATAGGAATTTCCCCTAGCTTCTCACTCTTTGGGCCAAAGGGTAAGATTTCACCAAGGGTACAGGGTGAACCTATCAGGAAGACTAAAGCTTTGAGGTCAAATCACCTCACACCATAAAGAGATCCTTCTTTCATGCTAAAGTGAGAAATCTGTCTTTCTGTCTCCCTTCCTCCATCTCTCCCTCTTCCTTTCTTTCTTTCTTTCTTCCTTCTTTTCTCCCTCCTTCCCTTCCTCCCTCCCTCCCTCTCTCTCTCTCTTTCTCTCTTTCTTTCTCTTTCCCTTCCTTCTATCGCTCCTTCCTTTCTTTCCTTTCTTTAAGAAGGAGGCACTGTCTCTCAGCATCTCACCATCCTGGGTTAAGGCAGTAACAACCACAATTAAATACAGATGTTAACAAAGCACCTCAACTGACATCCAGCTTGGTGAAATGACACCAACCTCCATCCAGTTGCCGAAGCCAAATCTTAGAGTTACTCTTGATTCTCTCATTTCTTCATTCAATTTAGCATTCAGAGGTGCCAAAATCCACATGAAAACATCTCGCATCCGCCCTCTTCTCTGCATCACCGTGACCTCTTGTAACAGCGTAGAGCCAAATCTGACTACATGTTGGATCTGTTTCTTTTACTTTACCCTTGGCTTCCCATTGCTTTTGTTCACTAAAAGGATGCTGTCTATATACAATGGCCTGCCTCGGGGAACCCTGCCCCTCCGCCTGAATGTTAAACCAGAGTCTTTGTTCAGGGAAGCATCCTGACCCTGTCCACCCCTGGATGGCTGCAAGAAAGAAGAGATTAACACATCCCCCAAGAAGAAATTAACACATCCCCTCCCTGAGGATGGCCCTTCCATGGGATATTTGCAAAGCTTATGGCCTTTTAACTTTGCTTCCTCATCTCCTCCGCCTTTCTGTTCTATAAAAGAAACTGGCATCCAGACCCCGATAAGATGGTTTTCCAGAGACACTCGTCTGCCATCTTCTCGGTCGGCCAGCTTGCCGAAGAAAGTTGTATTCCTTGTGCCGACACCTCGTCTCCGATTCATTGGCCTGTCGTGCGGCGAGCAGAGGTAACACTCTCACCTGTCCAGCTGCTCCCATACCGTGTCCTCTTAACTCTTTCCCCGCACATCAGTTAAGGGGAGCCTTTTGCAATTTAGTAAGAGGAAATAACTTCTGCTTAAAATCCTCTGGTGCCTTCCCACTGTGTTTAGAATAAACCCCAGACTCCGACCATGACTTATAAAGCCACATGTGATCTGGACTTGCCCATCCCTTGAAAGTCTCCTCCCATTACTGTACCTTCCACTGCCCTGTCCAGCCCTGGCTGTGGCCTTTTGATGGTTCCTAGGATACACCCAGCTCCGTCTGTTCCAGAGCCTCTGCACTCGTTGCTCTCCTTCCTGGAATTCTCTTCTTCCTTGTCTTCAGGTGCCTGGCTCCCTGTCATTCTGATGTTACTTTCAGTATCACCTCTTCAGAGAGGATTTCTCCAACCTCCTGGCTAAAGCATCTGAGTTTTGGTGGGAGGTTGCCTCCTGCTAGAAAGAAGGTGGGCTTCAGGAAGGCAGGGGCTTCCCTGTCCCATCCAGTCTACTGTGTTATACCTGAGGCCAAGAACTGTGCTGATGGTCTTAGGAGGATCTCCCTGGATCTGGCAAAAGTAGAAGCAAGCGCTTGTTATTAGCTATTATTATTCAGTTCCGCTCCGATTACAGCCACACCCTAAGCTGAAGCGTGGAGGAGGCATAGGGCAGGGTGGTGGAGCATGGAGAGAATGGAATCCAGTTCCTTCTGGTTCCCAATTAATGTGGCCCTAAAGAATGATGGGGATGTCGATGTTAAGGATTCCGATGTGATTGTTTCCACCTTAGCACTCACTATGACACAGTCTAAACCGTAGCTGTTAAGTCACTGTCTACACCGATCAGCCAGGATTGCCCGAGTTAGGGTGCGGTTAAAACACACAACCCACGTTCATCATTTCTGCTTGTTGTAGGGCCTCGGGGGGGGCCGAATCAGATAGAGGACTCGCCGTTTGGAACTTGCCAGTGGCTGGGCCAGAGGGAAAGGAAGGGCAGGAGTGGGATGAATTTTCTCCACTGGAAGGGACACGTGTCACCCCGCTCTCAGTTGATTGATGAGAGCGAGTCATGTCACCGGTTAGAGGAATGCAGAGAGATGCAGAGCAGCACTGATGTCGACCGGGCCGTCAGGAAGGAGAGAAGAGGAGACACAAGGTGGTCCCTGACCCATAGAAACTACTAGAACCTGAGGGCAGAAGCGATGCCCTGGGTGGTGGGCAGCAGGGCTTGCTTGATGAGCCCAAATTCTCCAAGGAGAAAGAGACGAGCAGCTTTCTACTTCCGGCCAAGAGAAGAAGGGGGGTCCAAGGTCATTTTATGTCTCAGACACTCGCTTCTTCATTCAAGGCTGTTCTCTCTTTGCTGTCCATACGTCTCTCTTACAGATTTAGTCAGTTTCTGTGTTGGTTATTCTCTGACAAATGTGCTCCCTTCCCTGCCCTGTTTTATGCCCAGGAGTTGGCCCTCTAGGGATGCATCACCCAAACTCTCTGACCTTCTGGCCTTTTGTCGATTTGCTGAGTGGGAAGCACAGTGTTTTAGTCTGTTCAGGCGGCTGTAACAGAACAGCACAGAACGGGTAGCTTCTAAACACAGAAATATATGGCTCACAGGTCTGGAGGTGGAAAGTGTGAGATCAGGGAGCCAGGGGGCCGGGTGATACCTCTCAGGTCCCCGGCTTCTCCTTGTGTCCTTACATGGCAGAAGAGGCCAGGGAACTCTGTGCAGCCTCTTTTATAAGGCACTGATCTCATAACTTAAGCACTTCCCAAAGACACCATCACCTTTGGGGGTTAGTATTGCAATATACGAATTTTGGGGAGAGGTCATAAACCTTGAGACCATAGCACACAGGTAGGAGGTTGGAGGGCAGGGTTTGAGAGAGGTTGGGGTAATTACCCCACCCTGAAGCTCCCTTCCCTAACCTTGCTGGCATCCTTGCAGGGGCTTCTAGCTCTGTGGTCCCAGGTACTGTCTTGAACACTTTCCTCGCGGCTTCAGACCCCACCAGAATCCTGCCAGCTGCACCCTCCCTCGGTCCTTTGGGCCCTGGTTGGGGGAAGTTTCCTGTTGCTGCTGGTCATCCCTAACTGATACCTTCGCTCTGACACATCACTGTCAGCCACCTCCTTATTCCATTCCCTCCCGTTAAAGACTTTGTGTCTGTTGTCTGCTTCCTGCCATACTGACTAATACAACGTCTTACTTATTGGATTCCAAACAGCTGTACGTATCCTCACCCACCGTTCTTTTCTTGACATATTTCTTAGATGTGCCTTATTTCTGTGCTTTCTTATCCCCACGGCTCTCTCTTTCTCTTCACTGTGTTGACTGCAAAACAAAAGAATGCACGTGAGAGCTGTGAGTTAAGTTTTATTTGGGGCAAAATGAGGGCTATAACCCAGGAGACATTTCCGCTAGCTCTGAGAAACTGCTCCAAAGAGGTAGGGGGGAATGTCAGTATATATGTGACTTCGGTGAAGGGGGAGTACGTACAATCAAGCCCATTTTTTTTGCAGAGGTTTCTGCTGGTCTTGTGAAGGTTTCTGCTAGTCGCTAGGAGCAGACGTCACCATGAAGGATTTTAGTGCTTTTCTAGATAAAAGGAGATGCAAGAATCGGGCTCATAAAATCTTCTCCTGAAAATATATAACTATATGAAGGCCTGTTCAGCCTTTTCTTCCCAGAGCACAGAGGGCCTCACCCCTGATCTCCACCCTGGACTCCTTTCAGGGGGTGTTGAAGGTCAGCGGCTGCAGTGGCTCGTGATTTCGTCCTTGTAGAGGTAGATGGCAAGTGCCAGTTGGTAGGTGACACCTCTTAGAACTTTGGGCTCTGTGATAATAGCTGGTACAATCAAAAACATTTACCGGTTTTTGTTGAAACACCTTATTTCATTCAGCAGAGTGCTGGCCACTTGCTTTGTATTAATTTGCCGAGGCTGTACTAACAACGCATCACAGACTCGGGGGCTTGGAGAACAGAGCTTTATTTCTGCTCAGTCTGGAGGCTGGAAGTCCCAGATCAAGGTGCTGGCAGGTGTGCTTCTCTTGCGGCCTCTCTCCTTGGTTTACAGAGGCTGCCTTCTCTTCCCACCCGACCTCTTCCCTCGGGGCCCTCGGCCTCTGTGTCTCCCTCTTATAAGGACACCAGTTTTACTGGATTAGGGCCCCAACCTAATGGCCTCATTGTGGCCTAATCACCATTTGAAAGCTCCATCTTAAACTAGGGCTGAGTTCTGCGGTTCCGGGGGTTGGGACTTTAACATATAAACTTGGGGGGAACGCAATCCAGCGCACTCGATACACTCCTGTCACAAAGCAGGATCCCAATGGGCTTTTGTGCATCAAAGCCTTTAGTTTCACCTTTCATCTGCTGGAGAGAGGAAGTTGCCTCTTCTAACCCTTAGGCTTCCCATATTTCTGGACCCTGCCTGTTTCTCTTTTATGGGTGTTTGCAAACTGCTTGATTGTTTTGGAGGATATCTCCTTCTACTGTGCCTTGTGAAATACAGCCAATTGGTAGTAAATACATGCCACTAACACTGCTTTCTAATCTTCTTCTCTAGAGCTACAGTTTCTCCTGCTATGTTATCACAGGCAACAGTGTCACCAAATGTTTCGGTAAAACTCCCCTATTACGTGGATGACCATCGTTCTGGTGTCCAGTGTTAGTTGGTTCACTGTCCCCCGTCCAGCCCTTGGCCACAGCCGTATATTTTAGGCTTATTGGCTACGGTAGCACTCCGTGTCAGGGGATCAATGTCAGTACCATCAGGACAGACCAGTTTTGCCACAAAACATTCTTATTCATTTCCTGCTTTTGCTGCACATCTACCTGGTTGACAATGGGCCCCTGGTGGTCGCTCAGGGACCCTGACTGATGGAGTGGCCACCCTCTTGCCATGTCAGGGGGATAAGAGAGCCATTGCCCCTTAAAGCCTGTCCTCATATATGATACAT
>NW_020175674.1:3854205-3870709 GCF_003031525.2 Neophocaena asiaeorientalis asiaeorientalis | reverse complement strand
CGGCAGGCGGACTCTCAACTACTGCGCCACCAGGGAAGCCCCATGTCACTTTTTTATAATTCATTGACCAAAGTGAGTCACACGTGTGCTTTTTGAAAATTTGTTTTTTATTGATATAGTTGATTTACAATGTTGTGTTAATTTCTGCCATACAGTAAAGTGATTTGGTTAAACATATATATATATATATATATATACATCCTTTTTCATATTTTTTCCATTATGCTTTATCACAGGATATTGAATATAGCTCCTATAGTGCTATCCGGTAGGACCTTGTTGTTTATCCATTCTGTATGTACCAGTTTGTATCCGCTAACCCCAAACTCCCACTCCATCCCTCCATGGGTGTTTTTTTTAACTTCAAGGGGACAGGAAACTACTGTCCTATCTCGTGCTTGGAAAGAGAACCAGAAATTCTTGGTGAACAGCACTTATGATTACTATTCAGCATCCATTATCAAGAGCTGGTATTTAGTTCTGGAAATTAAGAAACTAATTGGGAAAAAACAAAAATTGAGATCATCTGTGGCATAAATCATGGGTCCATGATGTTATTTTTGTTTTCTGAACATCGTGACACTATTTCTCCCAAGACACACACACACACACACACACACACACACACACACACACACACACACACCCCTTTCTTTAATGCCACAGAATTATGTATTCAGCTCTATGGATGGCAGCTGGCTGTCGTGTGCCATTTGGTAATTTCCATACCTTCCCTTTCTTGCTGCACAAGAAGCCTGCAGAGGCTGTGTTAAAAGAGTCAGGTATAGCCCTCTTCTGCTCTTTTGTGCTTGTGATATTGAAATCTTTCCCCCATGATTCCATCCTTTTTTCTGACGCCAGCTGAGTTTTCTAACGTACAAATCTGGTGGTGTCATCGGATGAGTAGGCTCCGGAACCAGGTTACCATCAAGAAAGAGTTCCGCCCCACGACCCCTCCCCTCCACCCACCCCCCCACCAGCCTGCGGTCATGACCTCTCCAAGCCCGTCACCTCAGGGATACCACCGTCCCAGCGCCCTCCTGGCTGCTGCTTGGCAATCAAAGCTCCACTTGAAGCTCCCTCGGCGGCCAAGTCCCCTTTGTTTGTTCTCCACCCGGGGCCCCCGGACTCGTCACCTCCTGGCCTCTGCCAGCCTCACTCTTCTGCATTCGCTGCATGGTTCTTTCCTGACTGCCTTTTTTTCTGTTACGAATTTGCTCTGAGCTCTGGTCTGGGCGAGCCCTGACCCTCACTTGCTTCCTCACTGCTGACTCATTGGTCTGCTCTGTTGTCTGGCTTGGGGGACCCTCAGGACTCCTGACGACGTGGCCCCCTGCCTCACTGGGACTCCTGGCACCAGCCTGTCCTTGGTCCTGGAGCCACCGGACACCCCTGGTCCCCTCCCCATCTTTTCAGGGCTCTTTTCCTTATATACTGTTTTACTGCACCATCCTGGGTTAAGTCATGTAATCTTTCTGTTTCCTGGTTTTCCCATTTTACAAATATGAGTCTAGGTAAGCTGCAAGCTGCCCACACAGGGCTTGCGAGGAGCAGGTAAAACAAACACGTGAAAACACGTCGCAAAGTGCAAAACTGATGTGAGGTCTGATTTTTATTGCAGTGTGGTTTTCTCTGAAGCATCCTTCCTGGGTGTCATTTTCTTCATCCAGAGCTTTGAGGTTTGAAAAGGATTGACTGCTAATTTGATAGACTAGTAGGTAAGAAGGAAAATAATAACTGTTGCTATTGACCATATACTGTATGCCAAGTCCTGGGCTGGGTACTTTGGATTCATATCTAATCTAATCTTTACATCTGCTCTGCAGGGTAGGTATTACGCTTGTCATTTTACAGCTGAGGAAACAAAGGCTCAGAGACACAAAGTCACTTGTCCAGGGATGCACAGTTTGTAAGTCATAGAACAAGAGCGTGTGTTCACTTCTGTTTTATTTCCAGTTTGTAAGTCATAGAACAAGAGAGTGTGTTCACTTCTGTTTTATTTCAGAGCTGTGATGCTCAGCACGTGTCCTCCTGAGATGCACCGCTGGGCTTTGCCTTTTCTCTGGTCCCACCCGGCCAATTGGATTCACGCTTTGCTTTCCCTGCCCCGTGGCAGTCATGATGTAGGGCAGCCCTCCATACTGATGGTCATGCCCTGGCGTAAGCTCTTCCCCTTGAGCCTGGGCTGGACTTAGAGACTTGCTTCTGATGAATAGACTACAACAGAGGTGATGAAATATCACTTCTGAAATCAGTTTACAGGAGACCGTGGCTTCTGTGTTGCTGTGTTTTCCTACTCCCTCTTGTTCAGCTTGATGAAACCAGCTACCTTACTGTGAGCTGCTCTATGGGAAGGTCCTGGGGAGGGGACTGAGAGAAGCCACCCGTAGTCACCAAGGACCGGAATCCTGCCAACAACCCATGAAGAGCTTGGAGTCAGGTCTCAGCCCAATTGAACTGCAGGTTCACTGACATGGTGAGAGCCCCTGGGCTGGAGAACTCAGCTAAGCCATGCCTGCATTCCTGAACCACAAAACGGTGACATAGTAAGTGCTGTTGTGGTTTTTCTTTTAAACCACTACTTTTGGGGGTCATTTGTTCCACGGCAGTAGATGACCGATACACATGCTGTATACTGAGAAGCATTACTGATGGAGTCTGCTGTCCTTATGGCTGGTGAATGAAATAACTAACTGACATGCTCCACTTTCTCACCCACAAGCAACACCTAATAAGAGCTGAGATTGGAACTCATGTCACTCAAAGCCCAAGGTATCACGTCACCCTCTAGGCTGAGCTGCTGGGGGACACATGCCTTTTTACAGGGGCCTGTGGTCGGGGATGAAGGTGACAAGGCTGTTTTGGTGCCATTGTACCAACGAAAGCAGATAAGAATTTTATGTCTGAAGATAGATTGGTAGGGAAGTGTTTGGGGACCACAGATCAAAGAGGGCTTCCTAAATATTTCCAGGTAAGTTAATCCTACTCCATTTGAATATAGAGCCACTTTGACCTCAGGCAGGGGTCAACATTTTTCTGCAAAGAGTCAGAGAGTAGGTATTTTAGACATTGCAGGGCACATATGGTCTGTTGCATATTCCTTTACTAAAAACAAGCATTAAATATGTAAAAGCATTCTTAGTTCAGAGGTCTTATAAAAACAGGCTATGAGTCACATTTCTCCCAGGCTGTAGTTTGTCACCCCCGACTGAAATTAAAGTGACCCTCAATGACTATGGCTTAATCTGAGTATGGTTCTCCACGCGGTTCCAAGAGGGAATTAAGCCCTAATGTCCTAAAGCATCCATTATATGTAATGACTCAACTTCTCTCCTGTGGATTTAGAATGGTATTTGTTATGTACACACTTGGGAGAATTGAATAACACTCACTCAAAAGACTTTTGTGTTCTGAGGTTCAGATGACAAGCCCTGGCTAGTGGCACACGTAATCACACACTTATTCATTCAACAATCGTTAAGTAGGCACTCGGTGCTCAGTGTTGGTTTATGTGGTGTGACAGCAGAGATAAGGGACTCTGGGCTCTCCCTCAAAGACGTCATGCTGAGTGGACTACAGGAAATTTTGAAAATAATTTCTGAAGTCAGGCTCAGGCAGGAACGATGTGATGACTCTAATAAGTATTCCTTTTTCACTAATCTGATATTTTTGCTATAGATTGAGGGCGTTTCTTTTTCTCCACAGGGCTGTGATCTATGCTACACAGACCTATCGACAGTTGTCTGAGAAATGAAAAGACCTCCTGGAAATATCTGTCCACGGGTAGACCTGGGTGAGAATCAATCCTTGCCCACCACTGACTATGTGACTTCGGGCAATTACGTAATCTTCTTGAGACACCTTTTCACCATAAGATGGAGAAAATAATAATACCCGCTTCAGTGAGCTGTGGTGTAAATTTAAATGAAAAAAAAAAGGATGCAAAGCCCTGAGGGGTGATGCTAAATACGTAGCAAGAGCTCAACAGAAGTACCTGTTACTGCTGTTTTCAGGGCACGACCCATGATTTCAGGGGCATCAGATACATGCTCTTAATTTTTTAAAGTCAGATCCATGTATATATGTATATGAGATGTGCCCACAGAAAGGAAACATCTGCAGTTTTGTGTAATTGCTTTGGCCTCCTCAGAGAACTGGGTCAAGCTATGGAGGATCAAACATACCTAATTAGAGAATCTACAAATCCCGAATAGGTGCCATTTTTAGAAGGATGGTCCGATTTCTTCTCAACACAATAAACTGGCTGTGCAGGAGGATGGGGAAGGGGGAGAGGGGAAGCATCACTTCAGCAAATCCCTGATTTTAACTTATTTTTTTCCATTCCTTCTGAGAGTGTCTTCATGCAGAAAAACCTCTCTCACTCTTCTGGATTCTGAAGTAAGAATGACAGAACCGAGCTTTAGTGAGCTCTTGTTTTGCACCGGGCTCTGATCAGTGAATCCTCACTCAGCCCTATGAGAGACGGAATATTTTATCATTCGCAATTTACATAACAGACGACTTGCACGGATTGCCCACCTAACTTGACCTAGGTCATACGGCTGGGGCATCTGTGGTCTGGTTTAAATCCAGGTAGGTTCACTTCAGAGCCCCACTCTTAATTCCACTGTCCTACTACATGGCTACACAGTAGAAAGAATTTGAGTCACACATGCAATTAAAATGTTCTGGTAGTCACATTTCAAAAAAAAAAAAAAGGAAACAGGCGCAATTAATTTTTAAAATTCATTTTATTGAAGTATAGTTGATTTACAATGCTGTGTTAATATCTTTTTAAAAATTAATTAATTAATTAATTAATTTTTGGCTGCGTTGGGTCTTCGTTGCTGTGCGCGGGCTTTCTCTAGTTGCGGCGAGCAGGGGCTACTCTTCGTTGCGGTGCATGGGCTTCTCATTGCGGTGGCTTCTCCTGTCGCGGAGCATGGGCTCTAGGCATGTGGGCTTCAGTAGCTGTGGCATGCAGGCTCAGTAGTTGTGGCTCGTGGGCTCTAGAGCGCAGGCTCAGTAGTTGTGGCGCACGAGCTTAGTTGCTCTTGCAGCATGTGAGATCTTCCCGGACCAGGGCTCGAACCCATGTCTCCTGCATTGGCAGGCGGGTTCTTAACCACTGCTCCACCAGGGAAGTCCTGCTGTGTTAATTTCTGCTGTACAGCAAAATGATTCAGTATATATACCTTCTTTTTCATATTCTTTTCCATTATGGTTTATCACAGGATATTGAATATAGTTCCCTGTGCTCTATAGTAGGACTTTATTGTTTATCCATTCTATATGTTTGCATCTGCTAATCCCCAACTCCCAATCTCTCCCTCCCCCAAAGATGCAGTTAATGTTAATCATATATTTAAGTTAACCAATCATCTTTAAGATGTTACCATTCAATATGTAATCACAGAAAATAGTCTTCTTTACACACTTCAGGAGTTATCACTTCTGCACGGCTCCATTAGGACCTTTCACGTGGTTGGGAGCCATGCGTGGCTGGTGGCCTCCGTAGTGGAGAGCGTAGCCCTCTGCCTGCTCAGCCAGAGTTACTGGACTTTCTATTTACATCTCTATGTTTACATAATCTTTATTCTTTTGTTTTGGTGTCTTCAAAACTATTAAAAAGATCCTGACTACTAAAACTAAAAGTAAGTTTTTAAAAAAAAAGGAAGAAAATAAAGCCGTGGTAATAGGGTCATTGTTTGGGGATTTCTAACAATGCCTAAGGAAGCTGTGTTCTTTGGTGACTTCTGTCAGATTGCTCAAATATTTTGAGTTCAACTGCTTGCCCATTTAAGAACATAAGGTTCATTTATCATGTTTCCCCCTTGGCCAAGCAGAAATCTAAAAATAAGCTCCTAAGTTGTTAGGTTTGACTGAACTCTTTATATAAATATCTGTTTGCAGTTGTTGTTTTAGCAAAAGAAAAAACCAGTCTCCTAAGTGTTTTGGTTCTAAAAACTTTAGGAAACTGATTTTTCCCCTAAACACTTCCTTCCTCTAAACCACATGCAGACTGAAAAAAAAAAAAGGAAGTAAAAATTAGATTTTATTTTATTTTTCCTACAAGAGGACGGAAAAGACAATCCCTTCCCCCATATGACATTCTTTTGCCATTACCCTTCCCACTACCAAATTCCGAATGATGATTAGAGGATGAAAAATTGGCCCCTTCATATAAAGCTTAACTCTGTAAAGTCTGTGGAGTCTTGGTTTCAGGTGTCACATCTCATCTGACGAGTTTGGAAGGGCCTGCAGGAAATCACTGTCACATAAACCCCTTTTTGTGTCTCTGGCAATGTTTCCCCAACACTGGACACAGAGAAGACAACAGTAGACAGTAAGTGCTTGTTGAATTAAAATTTTTTAATTTATTTGAGGAAAGTTAAGAAAAATTTCTATGGACTATTATAAGAGAAAAGTGGTTTGCTGTTTCCAAATATACTAATGAAAACACTTAGAAGAGGTATTTTGATTAGAAGGAAATGACCTGGGGGCAAGGAATGACAGGAAGATGTGGGTGAAAATCCTGGAAATTAAAAGGGTGACTGGCTTCTAGAGGTTCCTCCTTGACTCTGTCTTTACATGAAATTTTAATATGAATAAAATATAAAAACTAAAAAAAAAGATAAAAAATATGTAGAAGAATATCTGTAAAATTTTGGTCAAGGGGAAGATTTTAAGGTAGTAGGTAGGAAACTTAGAAAACGCAGTTATATTTAACCTGTCTCTCTATAGAAATATATATAGATACACACACATATGTGCATGTATGTATGTATTTAATACGTATCTTATGCAAAACAGTGAACTGGGAAAAATATATGCAATTAGAATACTATCAGAAGATATAACAAGTTGCTCTTCCTAATATACGAATGACTGATAAAAGAAAAAGCAAGTTATAAATGAAAAAAAGCCAAAGAAAATAAACTCTAAAGATGTTCTTCCTCACTAGTGAATCAGAAGTGCAAACTATACAAAAAAATCAGATGAAAATTTTAACTCATCACATAAGCCAAACAAACAAACAAGTAACATCATCCAACTATAGTGAAGTATGCTGGCTACCCAGCTGCTGGGGCTGTGAATTGATTGAATAAATATAATAGACTTCAAGCGATTTCTGGTGAATAATACTTACTAATAACATTAACGCTAGCTGTCTGGGCTTAAAACATGTTAGCAAAGTATCTTTCAGAACTGTGTGTAGGGTAGAATGAAATCATATTCACTATTAATGTTATATGTCCTTACAGAGAAAGACAAATATCACGTGATATCACTTATATGTGGAATCCACACACACACAAAAATGATACAAGTGAACTTATCTAAAAATAGAAATAGACCCACAGACATAGAAAACAAACTTATGGTTACCAAAGGGGAAAGGGGAGAGGGATAAGTTAAGAGGTTGGGATTAACGCATACACACTACTATATATATAAAATAGATAAATAACAAGGACCTACTGTATACCACAGGGAACTATACTCAGTATTTTGTAATAGCCTATAAGGGAAAAGAATCTGCAAAAGAATATATACATATGTGTGTGTGTGTACATATATATGTGAACATATATAACTGAACTGCTGTGCTGTACATCTGAAACTAACTTGACATTGTAAATCAACTCTACTTCAATAAAATTAAGAAGAAAAGCAAAGCAAAATAAAGCTATGTGCCCTTATGTGTTTTAGAAAATGAGAATTGCTATTAACCAGCTGGGTAATTTGCCTTATGCAGTAGCCCTTCAGTTTGCTTAGACGGCCACTCTGGCAATGGGCTAGGGGTAGAAGGCACAGGGCTGGCTTTGGGCCGAGGCTGCCCACGGCCTCATCCCTTCCCTGCTGCAGTGGCCAGGGAGTCTGGTGCTGCTGATGACACAGGTGGGGGAAGCTTCCCGATGGCATCAGACTGGATGTGAATGAAAAGGAAGCCTTTACTGGGTTACACTACTGAGATTTGCGGGTCAATATCTGGTCCTTGTGGTCTAGCCCAACCCAACTAAAACAACAATACAGATAGTATTCTTTAGGGACTATAGAACAAACATAGTCTCTCTATATAACATAGAGAGAATGTATATATACATTTTCTCTCTATTGTAAAAAATATATATATTAAAAACATATATATGTTTTACACATATATGTTTTATACATACATATTATGTTATATATGTTTTACATATATAAATATTTACATTTATGTTTTTACATACACATACATATTTATAAAACATTTACATTTTATACATATACACATTTATGTCATATATGTTTTATATACATATATATGTATATATAAAATATATATATTCAAATGCAGTTAAATATAAATGCATTTCTTTCTAAGTCTCCTACCTATCTTAAGGTCTCTCCCTTGACCAAAATTGTACAAATAGTCTTCTACATATTCTTTTGTTTTTATATTTAGCTTTTACATTTTGCTCCTATTAAAATTTCATTTAAAGCATTCAGACACATCTTACACAAACTAGCATCCTCGATTGGATGAACTATTTTGGATCATTTGGAAGCACTTTTGAGATCTTATATCACTTTCAGGTTGTTATATAAATAGATCATCACTCACCTGTATTTACACTTGTTAACTGAGCGCCAGGCTATGGTCCTGATTAAGATGCTTCGAGTCTACTTCTTGTGGCGGCGGCAGCTGCGATGCTAAGATGAATGCCTCTCCCGCCTTCAAGTCGTTCTTGTTCTTCGAGTGCGAGAACAAGATCAAGGCACCCGATGCCTGTTTGTTCATCTCCAACAAGGAGGACCACGCGCTAGGAAACATCATCAGATCGCAGCTGCTGAAGGCCCCCCAGGTGCTGTTTGCTGGCTACAAATTCCCCCATGCCTTGCAGCACAAGACCCTCATCGTGTGCTGACCGCACTGGATGCCAGCCTTCACCCAATGCCATCACAGACCGCTTCCGCGAGCTCTCCCTGCTGGAAGAGCGCGTCCGACTGGCCGTCAGAGACAAGCAAGAAGGAATTGAGTAGCGGGCTGCACCTGGCCCTTCTCCAGGCACCAGGTGGACAAGAACACTTCTTCCAGCCGTGGGCCTCCTTGTAGAAATTCCAGCGAGCCCCTCACCCCTGACACCGATGTGTCCTGTACATAGAGTCTGTTTCACCTTCCTAATAAAGTGTGGCAGGAAAAGACCCAGCTGCGGGCGGAGGCAGAGGTGACTTCCAAGCCATGGACCGTCAGTTCAGCGGAGCTAGAGGACCTGTTCCGAAGCCACTCGGGGGCCTCATTTCAAAGCGGCCTGGCCCGGAGACCCAGATTTCTGTCTGAGAGCATGGCAGGAACAAACTCATCTGGACAAAAACTGGGAACCTGCGGCTGCCAGGCAGTGTCTGAAGCAGAGGGAAACTGAAAGCCCATGTGCTTCTAGAAGCCTCAGCTGCCAGACCTGCTTGCCTCAGATGGGGCCCACAAACAGCTCTCCCCAGGCCTCTCTTACATAGTGGAGTTTAGTAAAAATAGTCACCGATAAAAAAGCAATCAATCAATCAACTTCACATACCTGTTCTGAACGTCCTGTCCTAACACCCCATTCTTTGGAATTCTTACCCCATTTCATGGTTCCAAGTTCTTCTGCTTTCTCCCTCGCTCTCCTGGGGCGTGGTCCTCAGCCTTGCTTTCCCCACTGTCACTTTTGGACCCATGGAGCACCGTTCCCAAACTGTGATCCATGGACGATTCAGCTTCTCCTTTCAGGCTCCAGCCTTGGACCCAGGGGCCTTGTACCTTTAGAATGCCTTACTTGGTCATTCAACCCCAAAACCTCAGCAGTGGGGTAGGGGAGAAGGTCAACACCCTTAGGTGGTGATAGCAATAGAGTGGGAAAGCCATCATCAGAACTTCTCTCTCTCTCAAAGTCAAGGTTAATAATCCAACATCAAAAACCATTGTGAAATTCTATGAATACTTGGATTATTAGGCAGTTTCCACACTTGGATTTTTCATGGGTCCTGAATTGCCAAGTGAACAAAGCTTGGAAAATTCTTGTTAATAAGTTCATTATTAACAAGTAGGTAACTTTTAACATAGCACACCTAGTTTTACAGACCTGGTTATAGTGCCTGGAAGCTGTTAGCTGATACTCTGAGATACTGCAGGAAATCATTACTTCATAGAGGTAGGCTTTTTCTAGAGAGCTAGGATTAATTATATTTCAATAATTTGTCTTTATGAAGATACCACGGTAGTCATTTTTCCTTAGTGAAAATAAGATGAAGCTGGACCTAAATAAATCCTAAATGTTCATCAATTAAAGAGTAGTTATATAAATTATTTTTTTATTTGTGTCATGTAATCTCATGCAACTATGAAAATCAAAACTAGAAAGACAAGGTTGGAGCATAGACGATTAGCATGAAATAATGCTACAAGAAAGAGAAGAACATGGTGTTTCCTTTAAGGTTAAAAAATCCCACCCATGGCCCCTGAGTAGGGAATTCAGTGGTATAGCTGTTCTGAACGAAGGTTGATCAAAGAATATTCTTCATGTTTGGATGGACTTTCAAAGGTGGGTGCTGCTGAGGAATTCATTGCCACGAGAACTTGGACAGCTTTCCCAGAGAGGAAATAGTTGAACACAAGGTCTTCATGGTTGATCCTAATCCCCAAGCCTCGCACTAAATATGGAGAAGGGGGGCGGGGAGGGGTTGCAGTTGCCGTTGGGAAGTTTACCAGAAAAACATGAGACGCATGATACACAAGCTTTGTGTAGAGACACTGATGAAAATTTGGGAAGGAGGGGATGGAGGTGGGAGGGCAAGGGCCGGGGTGATGGTGGGCTCTATTTTGAGCACAATATTTAACAACGACCATTTGGTGTTTTCTTCAAACACAACTTCTTCTATAGATTTTTTCTCCTATTCCCAAGCACTGGTGCCAAATTTGGAGTAAAACTGAAAACTAAAATGAGTCAAAGAATGAGCTGGACAATGTGTGTGTGTGTGTGTAGGAGTGTGATATAAAGAAGGCAAAAATTTCCTGTTCTGTGTTGGGAGTTTTAATGATGTCAAGAGGAGGACCATTTTTCCTGTTCAGAGCAGCAATGGTTTGTGTAGAAGTGAGGCCAGAATCACACCCATCACAGAGACTCCAGCTGTGGCCAGCGCAGATGGGATTAGCGGAGAGAGAGGAGTATGATGGCCGTTTGGAAGCCCATGGCTCCTGAACTAAATGGGACAAAATTCATCTCTCCACTGCATCTTCAGGGTGTATATTCCCTCCGTGAGGTCTGGGGAAACAGGAGTCATATAACCACATAAAATGTGCATAGAAGAAGATGTTGAATAGACTTTTCTCAAAGTCCTGGAACCAGGGACAGCACTTTGAAATTGGAGGCTGTGTACTTCATTTATTAAAACCTTGGGCTTTAGGGCAAGAGAGCCTGGGTTTGCATCCTGGCTGCCTCACCTCCTGGTATATAACCTTCAGTAGATTCCGTAAACTTTGTGCTTTAATTTCTTTATCTGTGAAATGTGGTTGCTGTGAGGATTAAATGAGCTAATATCTATAAGAGAATCAGCACAGTTTCTGGCCCATAAAGTTCAGCTATGAGGACGGTGATAATGACTACGATGAAGGTAAAGATTAAGGCTCAAGGCTGAGTAAAAGGAAGCCAGCTCGTGATCCATATTTTAAAGAAAATCCTCCACAATGGGATCAAGGTATCTCTAGACCTCATTTACAGGGGGCAGAACTGGCCATGTCAGCTCCAGGGAACACCACAAAATTCTTTGCCTTCTCTCACAGACACATTCGATGTTAGGCTGGGTAGTTTGGGGTACTGTAACAGGATGTGGGGTCGGCAGCACACACAAAATCTATGTGAGTGCTGTTGGTCAGAGGGTGGCTTTCCTCTGTGCGGATGTTTAGGAGCCAAAGTTCCTTGCATGCTGTGCGCTGACCATCTCGACCATCCCTCTGGGCATAACAGTCCTCTGCATTGAACTGACAGAATGAGGAAGAGAAAGCAAAAAGCCACCAGCATCTTTTTTTTTTTTTTACATCTTTATTGGAGTATAATTGCTTTACAGTGGTGTGTGAGTTTCTGCTGTATAACAAAGTGAATCAGCTATACATATACATATATCCCCATATCTCCTCCCTCTTGCGCCTCCCTCCTTCCCACCCTCCCTATCCCACCCCTCTAGGTGGTCACAAAGCACCGAGCTGATCTCCCTGTGCTATGCGGCTGCTTCCCACTAGCTGTCTATTTTACATTTGGTAGTGTATATATGTCCATGCCACTCTCTCACTTTGTACCAGCTTACCCCCTCCCCACGTCCTCAAGTCCATTGTCTAGTAAGTCTGCGAGCCGAGACCTGGAGGTGACACATGACCTCCACTGTCTTTCCACTGAGGTCAGTGGAAAGGGGTCAGATCGAGTCCCATAAATCCCACCTACATGCCTGTGTCTCCCTCTGGGTCATGGTCTCCCAGAGACACGAGAGGGGAAGCAGCATTTTCACAGACAGCGAGTTCTCTTTTCAAGAAGGACAGAGGGACAGAGGTTGAACTACAAGAAGGGTACCCCAGGCACCTCATTCTCGTCTAAACGCTTATTGAGCTGCAAAGCTGGCAGCACCATCCTGGCATGACCTCTGGGACAGAAGGTGACGGGGATCTTAGGAGATGTTGATGTGTGTTCTCCAAAGTCAGGGGGCCAGATGTGAGCATGGAGACTAATGCTACTTTCATCTCACCTGTGGTTTCATCAGGCAGAAGTCCCACCAGAGCAGCGGAATCACGCAGCGTGTGGCAACCCTGGTTTTGGATACGCCGGAAGAAAATGGAGACAGGTTCCCGATCCATCAGAGGACCCACAAAGGACACTGAGGCTCTGCAAGGATGTATGTATAGTCAGAGAAGATGCGCAGGTCTTCAGGCAGCAGTCTGAAGAGGATGAGAGGATGTTTGGAGAGGTGTTTGGAGACAGCGAGAGGTGTTTGGAGACAGCAGTCCTTGGATGTGGTTGCCCCTCCCTGAAGGGATCCTCAGTCAAGGAGAAGCTGAACAGAGCCCCTGAAAAATCACACAAAACCTCTACTCAGAGGCCATCGTATTGGTGGAGACCCCAAGGAGTCCATTGGACGGTTATCTTCTCCCATCAACCGGCAGCCAACCGTGCCAGACCCCTCCCACTTTTCTATTTCTCCTTCCTACATGACGTCTCGTAGGAAGGAGATTGGGGGAGGAGAAGAGCAGACCACGCCTCTTAGGAACCAGGGGTCACAGAGGTTAACGATCAAGGCTGAACTTTGGGGAAGGGAAAATATGAGAGCAGAACTTAAAATGAGAAGGATTGAATGATACTCTTCTAATATCTGAAAGGGACCAGGAAGCTACGGGATCTTCCGGAGATAAGAAGGGACCGAAAAAGAAAATCCCACAGTTTATGGTTAAATGCAGCGATAGGAACAAAGGACAACAAAAACCTCCCACATGTCATGTCCCTCTCAAGACCAGCCCGCTGGATGAACCGGTTTCCTAAACACAAAGGTGTAAAAGCTGCAGGGGAAGAAGACGCCACTTGCCTTTTAGAATCTGTTTGCACCGATTGGCTCTTACTCTTTGCTTCATCAGTTGACTGGTCTCTGCCTACACAAGTTTACAGTGGGGAGGAGGTGGGCTGTGTGCCCCTTAATCTTTGTGCTTTGCAGAGCCCGAGGGGTCTTGCTGTGGGCAAAGAGGGGAGGCGGGAGAGGGCGGAAGAGACTACTGTTCTCCATCCGGGTGGCATTAAGAGCCTTGGGGCTGGTATGATTGACAGAGAACTGCCCTTTGGACCAGCGGGGCCCGGGAAGAATCTTGGGAATCTAAATATTTACGGGGAACGTTTTAGGGCCCAGGATCTCCTGCATGAGCAGGTGGAGACTTAGAACGAAAATCAGTTTAATGGTTTAAATGCTGTTGTTTGCAGCTGTAAACCGGGGAGACAGGAAGACGTGCGGGTTTCAAGGATGAATAATTAAAAGGAATATTTATTCATGCATCCATTTTTTATTCAAAAACATGTAGTGAATACCTACTATGTGCCACGGTCTACACTAGATGCTGGGCATACAATAGAGGGTAAAGCATCTAAGCTCTGCTGGGCTAAATCTGTGAAAGCAAACGCAGAGAGCTTTAAACGGGCACTGGATCTGGTCTGAGGGTGGAAGAGAACGGATGGAGGGCCAGTATGTGAGGATAATGGGAAACAGGGTTCTTCATGGTTAGGAATTCCTATAATGTTGTTTTAATACTCCCTTCATAACAAGTAAGAATCATGAAGGAAATGAAAATCTTGGCACGGTGAACCAAATGGAGAACTGCTTTCGTGTTTTTCCTTAGAGTCCAAGTAAATTAAAAGTCGTTTAATGCTGACAAAGGGTCTCCATCACCTCCTTTCGACTTTCCCTGCTGAATCCAGAGAGCGTCTCCCGTTTGTCCATTTCCCCTCCCTTCCGTTCACGCTGGGACCTGCCACATCCGGCTCATTCCCCTGTGAAGCAAGTCATGATAAGACTTTCCTCTGCTGTAATTTCAGAATCCTTAAGTAGTTTCAGAGGAAGCCTATTTAACAAAGTAGTAGATCGCCCTTCCTTGTTATATCCTGAAAACATAGGACAAGAGAGCTGTTGTTATCTGAGGATCTCAAAACCAGGAGTGCTTTGAAAGGAAATGATGTCTCGTGATTCTCAAGTAAAGCCTGAGAAAGTACGTTTAGACGCTCAGGTGGGTGAAGCGGGGAGCTGACACGCAGGTGGGTTATGGGAGAAGCTGAACAGTCTGTGATGTAGGAATTTAAGCTAAGCATGAATTAGAGCATCCCCAGCTCACACACCTATTCCTCACACACACACACACACACACACACACACACACACAGAGGGATTCAAGATGTGTAGGTACTAAAAAAGATTGCACACTTCTAACTAGCCTGTGGACAGAGTATAGGCTAAAAATGTAAACTTATTAATAAATTTAGACCTTCATAGAAACACTTAAGTGGCTAGTGACATAACATTTTTCTGTAGTAGAAAATAAGGGATTTCTGTAGTTTCAAGGTCATACCAGGAGCGTCCACCCTCAATGAGGCGTATGGGATTCTCCGAGCTTCAAGGTGAAGGTAGCAGTCTAATCAGGGACAGAAGACAGGAGGCTTCAGGTCACACTGTGACATTCTTGTGGACTTGTGTGTGTGCTTGAAATGAGGAAGCTCTCAGAGATGTGAGTAACCTGGGCTGACTTCTGCCCAATGCACAGGAGGGGGCGTGGCGGGGGGGAGTCCCCGACACTGGCCGTCACTGGGGAAGTGGAACTTTTTTTTTTGTTTTTTGCGGTACGCGGGCCTCTCACTGTTGTGGCCTCTCCCGTTGCGGAGCATAGGCTCCGGACGCGCAGGCTCAGCGGTCATGGCTCACGGGCCCAGCCGCTCTGCGGCATGTGGGATCTTCCCGGACCGGGGCACGAACCCACGTCCCGTGCATCGGCGGGCGGACTCTCAACCACTGCGCCACCAGGGAAGCCCGGGAAGTGGAACTTTTGACCATGATCTCAAAGCGAGGGGCGAAGAAGTGAAAGAAGCACAGGTCGGAAGGAACACTGTCAGGCTCCCTCCCTCCATGGAGACTGGATAAAACAAATAATGCATAGCTCTGATAATGCCTTCGCTGATCATAAAACAAGTATTTGGCTGTCTATAGATACTTTTCCCCCCTGAATCGGTTCTTGGGCTAAATACAATTATCTCTTTTCTAAGGTTCCATTTAACAGCCTAAAATCAAGTAATTATAGAAAAGAGCTAAATATTTTATACCAAAGTTACCGTGGTTGATACAGAGAGAGCTAATTAAAACATAAAAAATCTTTTATAAAAGCCAATAGGTAAGAATTTAGATGTAAGGTTAAAAAAAAAATACAAATTAAAAAAGCCAATAGAAATACTCATGAATATGCACAAAAATTGACCTCCATAGAACTTATTGCAATGTTTAAAATATAAAAACTTTTCCATTACTCCTTCCACTTAATGTGTCAGGGCCATTTTTTGGTCTTAACCTTAAGTACTTTTGTAGCACGTACATTTCAAACCTGGTACACAGTGGCAAGTACGGGTTTGGTGTAGGGGATGTGAAAGTGCATGGAAACTTGCCAGGATGTTTCTGTTAATTGGGTTATTCAGGGGTTTGTTAGAAACTGTTGGGATCTTGGGAAGGAAGGTAGAGATTGACAGGTGGAAACCCAAAATATTGGCAAGGTTAAAGGTTGCACTTCATGAGAGATAAATGGTCCCATTAACTGTACCTCAGAGAGACTTACCCACCCTCTTTGCAATGCTGGAGCCCGGTGGGTCTCCCAGCTGTGAGGCCCGCCAGGTAGAATGGAAGGATCAAGGGACCTCTCTCCCATAGTCTGTGGGACTGAGCTCTGCATGCCAAGTTTATTTTAAATTCCCAACCTGATAAT
>NW_020175674.1:3669988-3854136 GCF_003031525.2 Neophocaena asiaeorientalis asiaeorientalis | reverse complement strand
CGGGGGGAAAGGGGAGTAAAGGGAAAGGGAAGCGGGCAGGAGGGTTTAGGGAAAATCCCTCTTTACTGAAACCAGAACAGCTGGGAAAATGTGTCTCCCTCTCATGACAATGACTCCTTAATCCCTCGGATTTTTTCATTCTACACTCTTGATGGCTGCAGTGTGTGGTTCAAGGTGGCTTTGAGGGATTAAGCATCAAACACTTAGGCCGTGTAATGCGGTGCAATTGGTAGCATTGTTTCCTATGGCTTTGAATCCCAATGTTTTCTTTCGGGTCCTAGGCTCAGAGCTGCGCTAATGTGCTTGGATGTGTTAAGCTTATTACAAACTGACTAACTGGTAAGAATGCTAGCAAATAAACCACTAAGACCTTCATACTTGACTTTAAATGGTTCAGTTCCACAACCCAATCAATGACACTCGGTCTTGCCCTACAGATGTTTGTTCAGCTATATCAGTTACAACATCCTTCAGAATTTTACATCCCAGATTTTCTTCTAAACACAAATGAAAGACGTTTCTGAGTTCTTAGAAGCATGGGAAATGTGGTATTCTTATAAGATACAAACATTAAAATTCCTTCAGGCATTTCTCTTTCTGTCACAATATAAACCAAAACCAATGTGTGTATACACACGCATACATACAAGCACACACACACACACACACACACAAAAACACACAGGCTGGTAATTGTATTGTCTACTATGAGGATTGAACGGGTTATGAATACTTCAGATTGAAGCTGCTTTGGGTAAGAAAAGCAATCAGTGAGAGATCAAAAAGTTAAATGTATCTCCATGCCAAACCAACAAATTGTTTTCTTTAATAAAACTTACAAGTCTTAGTTTTCAAAATGGTATTGAGGAAACGAACATGACTGCAGTGCAAATATGGTTGACGTTACTGCCTCGCTTCCCGCTGATTTCTGGTCAACAATTTAAAAACAAAAGCAGTGAGGACTTTCGTGAAATCCTGTGGCCTAGGAGTCTTAGCATTTCATGATTTGGTGGCTGCTAGAAAATGCCTTACAATTTTAAGGGGCAAGTTTGTTCTTGGTGGACATCTGTGAGTATATGCAGGGAATTTCTGAATAAAAGTGTGCCCTTATAGGACACACAATACTGTGTATCAGGGCTGACCTGTAGTTATGCCTGTTTCCCCTTCATTTCGAGAAAGGTACAAGGGTGCCCTCTTGGGCCCTGGTGCCAAAGCTTTCCTCACACTTTCTTGAACCCTCCAGGCCTTCAAGTCAGGAACCACAGAGGCCAAAGGCAAGGTTTTAGCACCTGAACCGGGGCCTGAGTAGTGATAGCAGCTGCAGACTTGAAGTCAGTTTTGTGAGTAATGGCCAATCCCACCTCCAATGGTCCCCAGGCCCTTTCTAACCGTGTGTGCCATTGCCATACCAGCCGGCCCTACCTCCTCCATCAGAAGAACTTCTTCAGAGACAGCATGCTTATACTTTGGCTTTTTTTGGCAATAATAATAGTGTTCCTTAGCTAAACCACACAATACTGGTTCTTCAAGTGCCTCCAAATTAACATGTCATTGTGGCTTTAGCCAGTAAAAACTGTAGAATCTGAGGGTTGGGAGACCATTATAGATGATGTAATTTAACCTGTTTGTTCTATCACAGAGGGAATGGAGGTTGGGACCAATGTAACATAATTAAAAAACCAGAAGAGTTGAATCTAGAGCCGGTTTCCTGAACTCCAACTGAATCGTTTCTATTACCTACTGTTTACAACAGATACGTGAATATGTCAGCATAGATATTATTTCTATTTCATAGATAAAGTTATTAAAGATGATGGAGGTTAGGTGATTTATCCAAGGTCACATGACCAAGTAGGGAAAGAGTTGGAAGGAACCCAGTATCTTATCTTCCAGTTAGGATTTTTTTTTTTTTTAACACACACACATGCATGGGCCCAAACTCAGAAACTGAGACACAAGTCTGCCCTCCCCAGTTTGTCTACTGCTAATGAGACATTCATTGGGTATCGGGTGCTTTCCTAGTCACAGGGATGCTGTTGAACAGGACAGAGTCCGTGACATCCAGGTTGTGACAGCCATTCTCCAGATGAACCCCCAGTGACTTTTGCCTCCAGTATTCATGCTCTTGTCCAGAGCTCACACGGGATGGGGGTGACCTGTGGAATCATGGGATATCGCCGGACCACTGTGTGTTACCTCTCAGTCTAGGTCCTAAGACACACTGTGGTTTCTTTCTCGCTCTCTCTTGGATCATTTGCCCTCAGACAGCCCAGCTGCCATACTGTATGGACACCCCAGCAGCCCTAGGGAGAAATCCATACGGGAACTGGAACCTCCGCCTGGTAGCCAGCAAATATCTGTCAGTCATGTGTGTCAGCTGCCTTGAAATCAGGTTTTCTAGCCTGAGTCAGGCCTTCAGAGGACAGCAGCCTGGCTGACATCCAGCTGCAACCTCACGTGAGACTTGGAGCCACCCAGTGAAGGCATCCCCAAATCCCTAACTCATAAAAACGGTGTGAGATATTAAATGTTTGTCACTGTTTTAAAGGTGCTAAGTTTGGGGTAATTTATTGTGCAGCAATTGGTAACACATAGAGGGAGTGATCAAATAAACACATACATGAATAAATTGAATAATTTCAAGTATAGTGTTGGAAGAGATAAATAGGACGGTCTGATAGAGGGATGGTGGAGGAAGTGCTTTGCTTTTGTCCTACTTGAGCTGAGACATCACTGTTCATGAAGACGCCACCATGGAGAGGTCTGGGGCAGGGAGAGAAACCCCTGAACAAGCCGCAGTAGGAGCAAAGACGCTAAGCCAGGAAAAAACTGAGCACGTTTGAAGCACAGAAGGAAAGCCAATTTGGCTAGAGTCCCATGAATCAGGGAGAAGGTTGAGGAAGATGAAGTAAGAGAGACAGGCAGGGCCAAGTCACCAAAAACCTTGAAGGTCATGGGAAGTCCTGGAAGATTTGTAAACGTAGAAGACCGGGGATCTGATTTACTCTTTAGAAAGATCTCTGGCTGCTGTGTGGATACTGGGTGGTCACAAGGTGGGGATGCACCCAATTAGAGGCTGATGCAGTTGTGCTGGAGAGAGTCGCCACTTGAACTAGGGTGGTAATGGCGGAAGTTGATGGATCTGGGGTACATTCTGAAGGCAGGCTGGCAAGACTTGCTTATGGGTTGGGTTTGGAGTGTGAAGGGAAGTGGAACAAAGGACAACGCAGGGCTGTGAGACCTGTGGTTGAGAAACCACCCTTGGCTTCAATTTTTTATCTGCAAAAGAAAAAGAAAGAAAAGACAAAATAATAACTGAATCTATCCTTGTGAAATGACACGCTCAATAGGGAATTTCTTTAAAAAGTATTCAGCACTCTGTAGCTTTAAGAGTCTAATGCCCTCACTCAAGTTCATAAGAGCTTTGGTCCTGGAGAAAGACGGCAGATGCCGGCACACACCAGGCTGGTGGTGTGAACTTGTGATTCAGGAGGGGTCCCTGCTTAGAGCTGCAAAGGACATTGTCCGTGGGGGAGTAGACTAGGGGAGACTGAGTCCAACCAGGGTCCTTAAAGGAGAAACTGATTTTCAGAGAGAGAAATTTCTTTCCTTCAGAGAAAGAAATTTGCTTAGGGTTACAATTACGGAGGAGCTCTTTTCTCTTAAATGTTTGTGCTTTATGAGGACTTTAAGATTTTCTGGGCATCAGTTATAGTTACTGCTTCATGAAGACAACAGTAAAAAGCAGCTTATTTCTCAACTGCTATTCTTCCCACCTAGGAGATTTGGTTCTTGTAAACAGTAAAATCAAAAGGCAGTTTTCACTCTTATACAATCAAGCCCTGTGCTTAGGAATTAAGTACCTATTTTTAATGGCGGCATGTATTTCTAAGAATAACATTACGATTCAAAAATGATAAGGCACACAAATATGTGGACTGTTTATGTTTGGAAAGCTAATAAAGAATTCTCTTACACTTGATCCCTCAAGGCAAAGACCATCGTGGGTCACTGGGGCCGTATTATGTTTCAGTCCTGTGATTCACTCCGTGTCAGCTGTTCTCAGCTCATTCTCACACACACAGATCCCAACTACTTAATACACAGTTAAGCACATGTTCTAAAACAAGATGAAAATTCATCCAAACACGAACAGATGTGAGTAAAAAGAAGAGGGGAATTTAAAAATATTTCTGTCGCTATCAGCAATTATTTTGTCTCCTGAATGGCATTTGGCTATTGGTGTAGAATGTGAATAAGGCTGGTGTGGTTACTGTGGAAGCTGAAACAATGGCAAGTTTCCCATTTTCAGTCCCTGAGATTGTTTACTGAAAGTTCCTTATGCTTTTCAAACTATATTTTGAAGAAAGCATCAAATTCAAGTAGAGTAGTTTACATAGATCAGGAAATGATTCTGTTGTACACCTTCTTGTAGTTCGAGCCGTATACTAAATGTTACAGAAGTCACTTTTTAAAATACTTTTTGGGAAACATTTCCTAAATCTGAAAGTAAATGTATTACTGTCTTTATTGATGTACAAATTTCTCCTTAAACAATATTCAACCGGTTTAAATTAAGTAATTAGAAATTGTTTTTTGCTTCATAAGGTACTATTTTATTGAAACACCACCATTCGGTTGCTGGAAAATAAGAAAACATAAATGTACTCCAGCAAATTTATTGCATATGCCAAATGATTTGATGATTCAGAGCAATATTTTAAAAAGCGAAAAAGAAAAAAGAAAAGATAATTCAGAGTCATATAAGGAGATTTGATAGGTGGAAATAAACTTTCCAAGTACAAAAACTATAAATAGGGACATAGTATCACAAGATGTCCATCCAAATGAAATGCCAGCCAAGTCAAGGCAAAGACAAATATGGTGATAAAAGGAGCAGAAGGACAGACTACTACATTTGAAATAAAATAAAAAAAGTATCCTAATAGAAGCCTGGAATCAGAAAGCCCGACAACTCATATTAACTGTGAATGACACTGGGACATATATCTCTCTTATTTACGTGAAAAATAAAACTTGTGTAAAGAAGCGCATTAGCCAGAGTTCTCGGGAGACACAGGCCAATAAGACGTGTGTATAGAGAAAGATGTATTTTAAGGAGCTGGTTCAATGTGATGGTGGAGGCTGTCAAGTCCAAAGTCTGCAGGGTGGGCGGGCAGGCTGGGGACCTAGGGAAGAGCTGACGTTGCAGCTGGAGACTGAAGACCGTCTTCTGGGAGAATCTCCTCTTCCTTGGGAGGGGCCCGTCTTCTTCTTAAGACCTGTAACTGGATGAGGTCCACCCACATTATGGAAAGTAATCTACTTACTGAGAGCCTACTGATTTAAATGTTAATCGCATGTAAAAAATACCTTCCCTGTAACATCCACATGTGTTTGGCCAACTTTCTGGGTGCCCTGGCCTAGCCAAGTTGACACATAAATGTAACCCTCACAAGAACATAGTAAATCAGCTATTCACTTGCATTGATGATAGGCGTATTAACTCTTCAACGACTTTGGAAAATAATTTAACCATTTTGTTAAGAACTTCAAAATGTTTACAGTCATTTTTACCAAATAAATACCTTTCTACCTCATGGAAATAAATCTAGATGCAACCACAAAGAGAAGAAACCGTACAGGAAAAGATTGATAGATGTGACATATTAAAATTGAAATTTTTGTGGCATAAGACACCATAAGCCAAGTAAAAAACAAGCCATCAACCAGGAAAAACATTTGAAACACTTGCAGCCGACAAAAGATTAGTAACCAAAATACATAAAGTCCTGCACTCCCACAATCAATGTGAAAAAGATTTAAAACTCAGCTGAACCTCTGTGAGTCTCTTTCTGTTTTGTAAATAAGTTCATTTGTATTGTGTTTTAGATTCCAAATATAAGTGATATCATATAGTATTTGTCTTTCTTTGTCTGACTTACTTCTCTTAGTATGATAATCTCTAGGTCCATCTGTGTTGCTGCTAATGGCATTATTTCATTCTTTTCTATGGCTGAGTAATATTCCATTGTGTATACATACAACATCTTCTTTATGGGTACCAAAGGGTATAGCGGGGGGTGGGTGCCGGGGTGGGAGTGATAAATTAGGAGTTTTGGATTAACAGATACACATTACTATATATAAAATAGATAAACAACCAGGTCCTGCTGTATAGCACAGGGAAGTATATTCTATATTTTGTAATAACCTATAATGGAAATTTATATATATGCATAACTGAGTCACTTTACTGTACACTTGAAACTAACACAATGTTGTAAATTAACTATACTTCAATAAAACTATGCATATGTATATGTGTGTGTATATATATAGGAAACCCAACTGAAAAACAAGCAAGGTTAACAGAGCAGTTCTTAGAAGAAGACACCTGAATGGCTAGTAAGCATGTGTAAAGAAGTCCAGCTTAACTTGTAGAGATACACAATTCAAAACAAGGTTCACTTTTCAAACTATCACAAAGACCAAAATTAAAAGTTTAATAATGCCAACAGTTTAGAAATGCCAACTGTTGATGAGAACATAAATCGGTATAATCACATTGGAGAACATTTTGCCTACCTATACCCAGAAAAACTGAAGATGTGAATACCTTAAAACCTTAAAATTCCATTTTAGGTATACTTAACCTAGTGAAATTCTGACACGTGAGCATATGTATGCACAAGAAATAGCTATTATTTGTATTATTGTTTATAAATGCAAAAGGCACAAAAATGTAAATATCCCTCAGCAGAAAAATCAATAAATCTTGATATAGTCAGAGAATTGAATACTGCATGGCAGTGTCAATCAATAAACTAGATTTACATTTATCAGCATGGATTTATCATGAAAACATGTCAGGTGAAAAAAAGCAAGTTACAAAATTATGTGTCACATGATTTTCTTTATGCCAAATTTAAGTACATTCAGTTGAGAAAGGCAACTATAAGTTTAAGAAATCATAATACGTATTACTATACAGATGCAGTAAAGTTTTGAAAACATGGGGTGAAAGGACACCCATCAACCTTAAAATGCTGTTTACCTCTACAAAGATTGTGAGGGAAGTAGGTTGCCGTATTTGCTGTGTGTGTGTGTGTGTGTGTGTGTGTGTGCATGTGTGTATGCATGGCATGGCAAAATAATATTTTAAGAATGTACGATGCTAAGAGTGAACTCTAATGTGAAATATGGACACTGGGTGACAATGGTGCATCGGTGTCGTTTCATTGGTTGTAACAAACATGCCACTCTGGCGGGGCTTGTTGATAGATTTCCTTTAAGGGTTTATCGGAACTCTATACTTTCTGCTCAATTTGCTGTGAACCTAAAACTGCTCCAAAGCTAAAGCTTATTAAGTAAAAATGTATGTTAAATGTAGGTGATGGGGACTTCCCTGGTGGTCCAGTGGTTAAGACCCTCTGCTCCCAATGCAGGGGGCCGGGGTTCAATCCCTGGTCAGGGAACTAGAGCCCACATGCATGCTGCAACTAAGAGCTCGTATGCCGCAACTAAAAGATCCCGCGTGCTGCAACAAAGATCCCGCACGTGGCAAAGAAGATCCCGCGTGCCGCAAAAAGACCTGGCTCAGACAAATTAAAAAAGAAAATCTAGGCGATAGTTACATTTTAGAAGTTATTCTTTGGACATAAATGAATGTTTGAAAAATTTGATAATGATAAAATGCAGTATAACAGTTCTAGGTCCTTTCAAAACTTATTTCATGTGTGTACATTACAGTTATGCTAAATGCAGATATATCAATATATATAAATTGGAAAATGAAAATTTACCTCTCAAAAAGCTGAGGATAATTCTAAGAGTTATTTCTTGAGGACAGGACTGTTAGTTGATACGTATTTATCATTTATACATATTTATCACGTATACACATATGCATATTTCGATTTCAGGAACATACTTTTTGGTATTGCAACTTAAAATAGTAAAGTTTAAATTTTTTAGCTCAGATATGAGTGGTGTACATGTCAAGCTGACGCTTTGTGCTCTTTGTAAGGAAAAATGTAATTTCTTAAACTTTTCATTGACTTTCTTACTTTCCAGCCCTTATGGAATCTTGCAGTTTATCCCCAAACTTGAGTCACCCTTTCTTTCTTGCTAGCAGAACAAGTACCTCAGGATAAAGGCAAAATTACATACAACTATTAGAAAAAGCAGATTTCCTTTGTGTTTATGCCAGAAAAGTCAGCTGTGGGGCAGGAAGATTTCAGGGCACTCAGGTCAGGAGTCCCATACTTGGCTGTATATTAGAACCATCTAAGAGTCCTTAAAAATCCCCATGACGAGGCACACCGCATACCAGAAAACCTAGGAATGGGACCCAGGCCTAAGTTTTTGTTTTTATTTTTAACTTTCTAGTTATGTAACTAAAAATCTCTTGATACTAAGACAATTCAGAACCATATTTTTTTTCTTTCCTCTTGGAGGTAGATCCATCTCATACAATTTACTATTAGTTCCCCAGAGTAGCCAGGCTATGGCCTCAAATCGGTTTGGTCTTCACATCTTTGAATCTTAAATGAGGATTCCTGGGTCATAAGTGTGACCCCTCATTTTGTCAGATTTGTCGAATGGATACGGCTTGAGTTATGTATTCTTTTTGTTGCTAATGGCAACAGCACCAACTGTTTTAAGTTTTGGCCAAAAATAATTGTCACAGAAATAGATTATTTTGGGAAAACTCACAAATACATGCCTACAGGGACTTTTAAGAATAACCAGTTCCTAGATAAAAAGGAAAAAAATGCAGTTGAAACACCTCGTTTACTTAAATATCTAGATATTCATGACTATAAACATAATATTCAAAAATTTCTTTGAACTTTTCATCATTTCTTAGATGTCAGTCTTTAAATTTCCTATCACAGATTTATATTTCTGTTTTATGAATAAAACAGTAAAACCTAATGAGGGGATGTTTAGATACTTCAAAAGGCAAACTATCCTAGTGCATGATGTGTTTCATGGGAGCCTAGTTTCTACTGTTGGATGTTATAATTCAGTCTTAGAAACTGCTGAGAAACTAGAATCTGATTTAGAATTTCCAGCTTAATGGTTATAGTGTTGTAGGTCCCTCAGTATACACACAAGTGTCATAATATCAATGAAATATAAAATCTCACCTACAGTATAATGAGATACTTTATAGGGACCTATCATTAGAGAAACTGATCTCGTCAATAATCATCACAAATTTAAAGAGCTTGAAAGGTGGAACAGATGTGTGCCATGCGCAGCTATTGGTAGAGCATAAATTAAGCGATGCTGGAAAGCCATCCTGTCTTCGTTCATATACTCACTTGTTTACTCAAATTATATCTATTGAGCACCTATTTCATGCCATATTTTGTATTCTCAGATTACCTATTTTGCAACATCACTACCTCTTCTTTAGTAGAAGGCATTGGATCTCCTTGGCTTCAGCTAAGAGGAAATTTGACACAGGCTGATGGAAAATCTTTGTACTTATTTGCCTGTCGGCATGAATTTATTTCACATTTTGAGTAGCTGCTATCTGGGAACACAGAGTTTAGGGGAAAAGGAAAGGGCTGTAAGGAAAAAGCACAGGGCTCCTCCACAGCTCTGTTTCACCTATTTATAGATACTTCCCTTTTGTGAAAGCTCTTCCCCTCTTTGAATATGCCTCATGGTCATAATTTTTTGCTTCTATTTGCTGTCAATCTTATAAAAAAGTGTTCTACTATCATGTTTCTGTTTCTTCATTAACAGTGAACAATTCATTTTCAAAAATTTATTGATTTAGTAAAAAAGATATATGGCTATTATAAAAAGAGATGTAAGCAATATAGAAAAGTAAAAAAAAAAAAAGAACAAACCTCATTTCCAGCCTTCCATTTCCTTAAGATCACCACCACACACATTTGAGGCATTTCACTCAGGAAACTTCTGCATAAAACAATAGAAAGATAAATTTTAAAATGTTAGAAAAATTGGATCATATAATTCATGTTCTCAAATTAAAGGTACTCTATTTTTTCTTATCATTTCTTAGCAGTTTCTTACTGTACTTTTTTATGTACAGTAAATACATGCATTGAGTGCACATTGCGTTGAGTTTTGACAGTTGTACACATTCATGATGAGAAGCGTGTGGCCATTGGAATCACTCTTTTCCTGTATGTAATGTCATTCTCTGGCCATTTTCAATATTTTCTTATCTTTTGTTTTGAGCAGTTTGACCATGATGTGCTCTAGTATGGTTTTCTTCTAACTAATCCTATTTGGAGTTTACTGAGCTTCTGGAATATGTAAGTTTATGATTTTCACCAATTAAAAAAATGCTATAAGGCATTCTTTCTACAAATGTTTTGTTCAGCCCCATTCTCTAGCCCCTCTGCTTCTGGGACTCCAATGACCCATATATAGTTATAGACCTTTAGAAAATATCCTGCAGATCCCTAAAGCTCTGTTTTTGCTTAGTATAATCTCGCCACCCCCTCTGTTTTCTCTCCTCTTCCTCCTCTTCTTTCTCCTCCTCCTCCTTCTTCTTCTTTTCCTTCTCCTCCTTCTCCTTCTCCTTCTCCTTCTTCTTCTTCTTCTTCTTCTTCTTCTTCTTCTTCTTCTTCTTCTTCTTCTTCTTCTTCTTCTTCTTCTTCTTCTTCTTTCTTCTTCCCCTTCTTCTCCTTCTTCTTCTTTCTTCTTCCCCTAATTCTCCTTCTTCTTCTCCTTCTTCTTCTCCTTCTTCTTCTTTGTCTTCTTCTTTCCTTCTTCTTCTTCTTCCTTCTTCCCCTTCTCCTTCTCCTTCTCCTTCTCCTTCTTCTTCTTCTTCTTCTTCTTCTTCTTCTTCTTCTTCTTCTTCTTCTTCTTCTTCTTCTTCTTCTTCTTCTCTTCTTCCTTCTTCCTTCTTCTTCTTCTTTTTCTCCTCCTCCTCCCCCTTCTTCTTCTTCTTCTTCCCCTTCTTCTTCTTCTTTTCTTCTTCTTCTTCTCCTTCCCCTTCTTCTTCTTCTTCTCCTTCTTCTCCCTCCCCTTCTTCCCCTTCTTCTTCTTCTCCCTCCCCTTCCTCCCCTTCTTCTTCTTCTTCTTCTCCCTCTCCTTCTCCCTCTCCTCCTCCTCCTCCTCCTCCTTCTTCTTCTTCTTCTTTCCTTCTCCTTCCTCTTCCTCTTTCTCTGCCTTTCCTTTTTCTAATTGATTATTATTGATCTATCTTCAAGTTCACCAACTCTTTCTACTGGTATTTCCGTTATACTATTAAGATCTTCATTTACATTTTAAATTTCAGATATTTTATTTTTTGGTTTTAAAATTTTCATTTAGATTCTTTTTTTTCACTTTTTCTAATTCTCTTTTTAATTTTTCTATTTTTCACTTATGAGAATATGTTTCTTTATCTTTAACAAGCTAAATGCTTTAACAAGCATTTCTTGATTGTTTTTTTTTCCTTGGCAATGGGTGACACTTTCTTGACTCTCTATGCTGAATAAATTTGGATTGTATCATGGCTACAGTGAATATCACATTGTGTAGACTCTGAATTCTGTTATATTGCTTCACAGAGTGTAAAATTTTCTGTTTTGGCAGGAAACTGACATGGCTAGGCTCCAGCAGCACATTTTTATGTCTATAGTGGTTGACAGCTCAGATATTAGTCCAGTCTGAGTCACAAGCTATTTTCTGTTTGTCTTCTGAATGTGTAGTTCAGAGATCAACCAGAGACTGGAGAGGAACTTAAGCACAGGATTTGGGATCTTGCTTCTCTGGCTCTCCACTTTCTTGGTTTCCTTCCTGCTCTCCACAACCTGGGTTGCCCTGAGACCTCTTCCTCTGGCGTAAGGAAGATGAATAATGCTTCTATAGGAATTTTAGCCATTTTTCTAGCCACTCAAGTTTGATTGTCCAATCATCGTTGACTCTGCCTCCTTTTAAAAAATCTATTACCTTGTGTTTCATGAGTACAAATTCTCATTGTTTGTTTTTTTCATCACTGACTCTCTTTCAGAATGATCCTTTTCACTGTGTGAGTTGTAATTTCTGCCATAATCTGTATGAGAAAATGTAGAGAATGATTTGTGTTTGCCTCTGAAGGGGACTTGAGGATTTTCACTGGCCTCAGTTTTAAAGCCAATTTCTCAGAAAACAGTTTCTACTACATGGGTTGCTTTAACTCAGTCTACAGAAGTGTGCATCACAGGCTCGTGTTTTGTATTTCTCACAGTTAAATATTTTCTACCCATGGCTCTAGGAGGTTGGCAAGCTGCCTAGATGCCTTCCAGGGCTGGTGGGTGCAGGAATTCTCATGTCTGTTTCACCTCCAGAGCAGCCCTTCCTGATTCTAGGCTGCATCTCACGAGTTCAGTCCCAGCTTCTAGTGACCTTCCCAGGGCAAGTGTTACCATCCATCCTGATTCTTTCTTAATCCTTCAGGTTCACCTCCTTGTTACCACTCTGACTTTTGGTTCAGCTCAGCTATGGATTTGATTTTGTGGCTGTGGTGTAGTTTTTAGTGGTTAAAATGGGGAAGGTATTTTGCTCAGCATCTTACTCTTCTATGTTGACTGGAAACCTCTTTTCTGTTCTTTTCCCACTTGCAGTCAATTGATGAAGTCTGACCTTTATTCCTCCCTTTGTCACCTTTCTTCTGTCCAGTGTTTCTTTTAATTCTCACTACTGTTCTAGTCCCCGGTGCAGCCTCTAGCCGTGTCACACAGGATAAATGCATTTGGTTTCTAATTCCTCACTCTATTGCTACCCTGTCTCTACCCAATCCATTTGAGATACTGCTGTCACAATGTCTGTCATAAGAGTTGGCTTTGATCACATCGCTGCTCTCACAAAAGTCTTCAGTGGCTCTTCAATGCCAAGTCTAAACTCTCATCAGCCTAACGTGATGCACACATCTTTCAAAATCTATCTGTCAGGACTTTCAGCACAAACTCTGGTTTTGGGTAAAGTTTCCCTACTCCTTGTCCTCTTAGTTATGCAACTTCCTCTCATTACCACTTTACCTTTGTTCATACTAGACCCCACACATGGAAAAATATGTAATGCCTTGTCCCAATCGCACAGTTTTCCAAGTAATATTCTTTCCTTCAGACAAACTTTAAGGCACTCTCCTTCTATGGATTCTTTTCTGTGATTCTAGTCCATGTAAAGTCTATTAGTTTCCTCTGCAAATCTTTTGATGTTTATCTTGGTTATTCTTCCTTTCTTCCTTCTTTCCTTCCTTCCTTCCTTTCTCCCTCCCTCCCTCCCTTCCTTCCTTCCTTCCTTTCTCTCTCTCTCCCTCTCCCTATCTCTCTCTTGTGTGCTCTCTGTATGTAAGGTTCTTGAAAGCTGAAAAGGAAGTAAGAAACTTTATTGTAAGAGAAAATTTTTTATTTGTAAAGTTTATTTTTCACAGTTGCCGTGTCTTGCACCTAAGTATTTTTAAACCATTTTTTAAATTGAAGTATAGTTAATTTACAGTGTTGTGTTAGCTTCAACTGTACAGCAAAGTGATTCAGTTTTTTATATACATATATATATATGACATTGAATATAGTTCCCTGTGCTACACAGTAGGTCTTTGTTGTTTATTTTATACATAGTAGAGTATATGTTAACCCCAAACTCCTAATTTATCTTCCCCCACCCCCCCAATGCTATCCCCTCTGGTAATCATAACCCCTCTGTTTTCTATGTCTGTGAGTCTATTTTTGTTTGTAAATAAGTTTATTTATATATTTTTTAGATTCCACATGTAAGTGGTAGCATATGATATTTGTCTTTCTCTGTCTGACTTACTTTACTTAATATAATAATCTCTAGGACCTAAGAATTTTTTGATCTAAAAAATTAGAAGGTAAGGTTTTTTATCAGCTGGCTGTCTTTCACAGTGACCCATTTCACTGTGTGAGTTCTAAGTTCTGTGGGAAATGTGGGGAAATGGTACAAAAAAAGGACAGGAAGTACAATCATAATTGTCACTAAAATCAAGAGGAAACTTGAGACACTGTCTTGAGAATAAAAGCTGCTGAGAACCTCAGCCACTGAGGTTTCACCTCCTTGATTAGCCACTTGTGCTTGAGTCAGCCTCAATAGCTCCATGAAGGCATTTCACTTACAACAAAACCCAGCAAAACAAACAGCAAACCACAGGTCAATGCTTATGTAACTAATATTTTTAAGAACCATAAATTATAACTTGTTTTAAATAGCCATTGCTTTGCTAGCCTTATTTTCATCTTCTCTTACACAAAAGAGCAAACAAACAAATTAAAAAAATCTATTATTGGAAGTGCATTGTTTGGATAATACATTGATTAATTTTATCCATCAGTTTCTAATCCTTGATAAAACAAACAAACAGACAAGAAAAGACTTTCTTGCTTTCCTGCAGACTAAAAAATAGCCCAGGGTTTTGGCTATTAGCTTAGTATCTGTGCACAGAATGATGTAGCAAGATAAAAAAAAATTAGACTGCATTGAAGAATTCATATTTAGGTCTGGAGTCACTGCCACATGCGCCCCCACTAAGAACTGCAGTCCCATTGGATGCTTTTAAATAGTCATTGACAAATTACAAAGTCTTGAGGAGGAAACACAGTTTGATAAATGTGTTGCTGATTTTCTCATGCCAGAAATGGTGAGAGGAATTTAGAGGTAATTAATTTTCTCTTTTGTAGCAGAGGGGATAAAGTGGCAATGTATTGCTCAAAGATGCCAAACAAGGAGAGACAGCTCTGTGGCAGACATAGTGATGCTGGCCAAATAGTCAGTTCCTTCCCTGGATGTGTTTCCTGGTCCTTCTGAGTTTAGACAGTGCCTGTGTCTTGTTCTGGCCAATAAAATGTGAGCAGAAGAGATGCTGTGACTTCCAGGCAGAGAGAGAAAATGCCCACGATTCTCCAGTCCATCTCCTCCCCATTGAGGAAGTGATCCACAATGGCACCAGTCCCAAAATCGCATAGTCTTGTCAGCTTGTGTCCAAGTGTAACTTGGACACTCCTGAAACCACTACCATCACATCCCTCACTCTCCAATGAAGGACATGTAACCACATACATGTTGTTCCTTTAAGCCACTAGGATTTAACTTGCAAATTAGTATAAATTGTGTTTCTTAGCCATTTTGCATCAAGGAGACTTCTGAGACATTTTTTTTCCTAATCATTGGCCACCATCTCTCACCCCCAACAATGACATTTTAATACCACAGATTCCAAAAGAGTACGATTTTTTGGCTCCCCGTTGAGAATTAATCTCCCCCCTGTTGGGGACAATATCATCGCCATTGAGTCAGTCTATCGCAGGGACTGTCTTTGAGAGGAGCTCCTGTGACAGGAAATGTTCACCCAGAAGCCAGAAGGACACTCACCAAAGACGCTTCGGTGGATGTTTTCCATGCAAGAGGCTGAACCAGGTAACTTCTTGAGTTCTTTGAAACTCATGTTACATGGCGTCTTTCTTGTTCCTGGACATTTTCCTCTGACACCTCTCATCGTAAGCCTCCTAGTTCTTGATATTTCTACTTTTTATGTTTTCTCCTTCATTCTGTGCTTCTCAGTTGTGAGTTTTTTATGAGGCTTGGTCTCTCACAGTCTGTTTTTCCCTCTGTATGTGTATAACAAATTCAGTCTCAAGGTTTACTTTTAAGTCTATTTATAGAAATTCCAAATTTATTACTCCAGCACGACCTCTCATTCGAACTCTGCATCTTTATCTCCATCTGAAATAAGATGTCTCTGCCTTGACTTCCAGTGGTCACAGCACAAGATCCCTTTTTAAAGGAGCCCAACACTGAGCCTCCATTCTTTTGGTCTGGCCTGAGCCTGCTGTTATGAGAAAGGAACACATTCCACTGGCCAAAAGTATTTTCAAAAGGTTGAAATTATTTTCTTTTGGTCATTAAACATAACGAAACAGTATGTGGTCCTCGTAAATGTTTCTTAAAATCCTGTTTTCCTCTCCCATTTACTTTACCTCCACCTCATCTGGCTACTCCCAGAGATTTCTTTTTTTCCCAAAAAGCTGCTAGTTCTCCAGCAGATTTAGGTCACTCACCAGTCTCTCATCTCTTAATTCTGCATTGCAAAAGGCAAAATTTCTCTTTAGCAATAAAATATCCCTTTCTGGATGATATGGAAGAGAGAGAGCCTGAGCATTTGGTCAGAAAAAAATCTCCCAATCAAGTAGCAGCAGGCAGAAAGCTGGGCACACGTGTAGGTAAACATGGTCGTTTAACATTACCTATTTCTGTCACTTATTGTTGACAGATCTCAGCCCTGAAATCTAAAAGTCTTTTTAAACTCTCTTTATGATCAGACTCCCAGAGGACATCTGTTGGGGTCTGTGCAGCAGCACACAAGGATGCCCTCATTTTCCTCTCTCTGTCACATCCCTGGACCCTTGGAAGCCATTTTATGAGACAGGATCACACAGGCCCTGGTCACAGACCATTAGATCCAAACTTAAACTGGACCAGTAGGAAGCTGCTTCCAGAGAGGTTTTGAAATAGGACTATCTTGCCAGCTAGATCTATAACTTATAAGCTCAAAAACTGCTTGCCCTGGCAGATGTTAAGAGGAACCACTCATGCTGCTCCGAGTAAGGACACCTCCATCTGGCCTCCATTTCTCTACTAGAAAGGGTCAAACGGGAGCCCCCCCCATCCTTGGGGTGTGTGATATTGTGGTCTATAATATGAAATATGTATTTGGTCTTCGTCCTCATCTCTGGCACTGAGGTCCTAAAACCCTTGGAATTTCCTAAGTGATAAGAGAAATAAAGGTGTCTTGATATTTATAATGAACCCCTTTCAATTACAGCTGAGCTTATGTCAATGAAGTGACTTTTCAAAAGTATCTAAAGATGGGGGCTGCTAGCCAGGAAAACCAGCCATGTGACTGGAGGGTTGGACATTTCAGTCACTGCCCACCCCAATCTCTGGGTGGAGGTTGAATCATGGCCAATAGCCAATGACCTAATCAATTGTGCCTATGTGACGTGCCTCCATAAAAATTCAAAAGGACAGGGTTTGGAGAGCTTCTGGGTTGGTGAACACGTGGAGATTTGGAGAGGGCATGGAAGCTTTGTGCCCTTTTACCACACCCTGCTCTGTGCATCTCATCCATCTGGCTGTTCCAGTAATCTAGTAAGTAAAATATTTCTCTGAGTTCTGTGAGCTGCTCCAGCAAATTAATCACACCCAGAGACAGGGGTCCTCAGAACCTCCAACCTATAGCTGGGTTGGTTGGGAGCACAGGTGACAACCTGCACTTGAGATTGGCATCTGAAGCAGGGGGAGGGCAGTCTTTTAGCTCTGAACCTGTGGGACCTGATGGTGTCCCCAGGTGGATACCCTCAGGACTGAGTCATCCTGCTGGTGTCAAAGAATTGCTTGCTGGTGTGGGGAAAAGCCCACACACTGGAGTGGGTGCAGAACCGTAGGGTGAGATGGCCCTTCTGCGAGTTTGTAGCCCCAATTGCAGAATTTAAGGGGGAAGCCAGGCACTCAGTGCAAGCCCACGCTTCTCTAGAGTCCATGTCCCTATTAGCACAGGTCAAGTGGAAGCCCTAATTATCTGGGTTCTCCTTTAAGAGACTTACCTTTCTAAAAACCCACCCCTTTGATGGGTCCATCAAGAAAATCTCACCATGGCCCGTATTTCTGTTTACGTCAACCACGGGCAGAAGCTCCCATGGCTCTGCCCCTCCCACTTCTGACTTCATCTTCCACCTGCTCTTCTTCCGTGGCCCTGGACCTCGTGGTTAGTCATCAGTACAAATCCATGGTCCCCAACCCACTTCCTGAACATTTCCTTAATCTTGTCCTCACACCTGGTTGGCCCCCCAGGACGTGTTTTCTTCCATCCTTCTCATGCCCCTGATCTGGGAGGGAGAACAGATGTCCTCACTGGCCCTCTCTCTTTCCTAGAAATCTCCAGTGCTGAATTTCCCCCCACAGATTCTACTGGCCACTCCTTGCTGTGAATGCCACTCTCCTCATTTCTTGAAGACCGCCACTCTCCAGAACTACGTCTGTCATTCTCCCTGATGACTTCAAAATCCCAATGACCTGGGCTTCCAGGAACCTCACCTCTTCTTCACTCATAAAATGCCTTTTTTCAAAGTCTTAGTTTCCTGGTGTCAGTAAAAGAGATATAATAATGACACCCTCCTAGGGTTGTTGTAAGAATCGGCAAGTGATGTTGAAGAAACACGCTGCATAAAGACTACCTGAGCTAGAACCTGATTGGTATAGAGTACTCACCCTGACGGTCCCTGTTTATCTTGGAAACTGTGCCTCCGGTGCGATCATCTGCAGAAGCCTTACACATATAAAGGTGGAGCTGCTTTTGTGGAAATGGGAGAGGGTGGGGAGAATGGGGGGTTCTGCGGAGCACAACCAGCTCAGCCTGGAGCCTCCAGCACGAAATTTCTAGAATTTCACCCAGAACAATTTGAAAACCATTTTATCCTGATCTTTTCTATGTATGACCTACACACCAATTGATATCATTTACCTAAAAATATAATGTTAGTGCTTCAAAAACATTTTTTCACAAGAGGAAGGCTTAACATCTATTCCTTGGCTGTCATTGATATTAAGTAAAAGCTGGTCATAGGATAGATTGTAATATACTTAATTTTTCCTCCTATAGACTTTGAGCAATCAATCTTAGAGATTAGTGCTTGGAAAATGTTTGTGTCTTTTGAAGGATTATACTTCCTTTCATTGGCTGATCATTATACAATATATTATGCTTTTTTTTTTGCCTTGCCTGGCAAAATTTATTCTAGGTGTTTTTAGCCTTTTTTGTCCTGGTACAATTATGTTAATATCTCCTTTCTTGGATTATGATGTTTTATCCTGATAATTTTAATGGCATATGTTTTATTCATTTTTTTTCATTTATGATATGAGTGGATTTAATTTTTTTATTTTTGTTTTTTTATTGAAGTATAGTTGATTTACAATGTTTCAGGTATACAGCAAATTGATTCACTTATACCTATATGTATATCTATCTATCTATCTATATCTGTATCTTTTTCAGATTCTTTTCCATTATAGATTATTACAAGATATTGAATATAGTCCCTGTGTTATACAGTAGGACCTTGCTGTAAAGGCACATCTTTTATTGTGAACACTTTCAAATCCTTTTGGTGTTAGAAAGCATGTGGATTAAAATTAACATGCTCTAAATAATAATGTGTAACTAACTGTAGAACAGCCATAACTCAATTTTGTTACATATTTGCATTTTTAACTATTTACAAACATTTAAACTTCCAGCAGGTGAAAATATTGCTTAAGTTCTCCCTTTACAGCCTTTGAGGGGAGGCATTCATTGAGTCAATGGTACATCCTTAGGAATTAAAGAACTTTTGATGTTCTTGTCCAAAGTCAACAAAGAGGTCCTTTGCAGAGAGAAGAGACTGTGAGCAGATGAAATGTGTTCTGTTCACTTTGGAGTGACAGGTATTAAGTTATCTTACTTTAGAATATTTGGAGAACAGGTTCTAGTTTTGTAATGTCTAATGTTCATTTTGAGACAAAGAGTAAATGTTAACTTCTAGGACAAAGTGCCAATAAACAACACCCAATGTATGTTGCTTTATGATTAGATCACTTGGAGACTGTGCTTCTTAGAGCTGACAGTTTACTGCTAACATATGGGACATTGTAACATAATGAGTAGTGTTCTAGAATACTCTCATATGAATCCATCTTTTGATAGATTTATTTAAAATGATACATTTAGAAGATGAGATTATATAGCAAATAGCATTCATTTAGTCCCAGATTGTCGTGTAACCACCACTCTAAGCATATTTCCCTCATAAAAAACATTCGTAGCAAAACAAAAAAGTACAGAGGTTCCAAAAAGATTGGCACTGAGTTTTGAATTTTAAGTACAAAAGAAAAAAAGAAAAAAAAAAGAAATTTAACAAATAGGGATAAGCATCTAGGAGAAAATATCAACATCCGAGAACAGATTAAACTATAAAAAACTGACACTAGTTATGGATTGTAATGAAGCAACCTAGTACGGCATGATAAAAATAATGAACTTAACCCTTCCATAAATAAAACAAAGAAAAAATATTTTGCTTTAAATGGAAGGCAGGGGAGAAAACTTGACCTTTTGTATTAAATGTCTCTTTGGCGCATTTCCAAAAAAGACTGCATGGAAGAAAATCACTACAAAGAGGCCTGTGTTTAAATATCACGGTTGCGAGAAACGTTGACAGACACCAGGCCCTCAGGCTGTCACCCCCCAGCTGGAGAAGACGAAGCAGGACCCAAAGAAAGAGGGACAGGTCCGTTAGAATGCACTATTTTCTGGCTTTTGTCACTATGTCACATCTTGTATTTCTTTTAAAATTTGCTTTTATATTTTATACAAATCCATTCTGGATCAAGCAGTCTTGAAAATAAAAACAAAGACAGTGGTGAAAACTTTAAACCTATGTGAAGGGGACAAGGGAGCCGAATACCTCAGCCTCTCACCAGCTTCCCTATTCTGCTTCAGGTCTGCCTGAAGTCTGGCCTGGATTTGTGCGGGTTATTTCTATCTCAATATTTCCACCATCATCAACTGGTTAAAGAGTGAGAAAAAATAGATCAGAGATTGCAAAAAAAAAGAAAAAAGAATTGCAGCGTAAAAAGTGTGTTTTGCCATTTTGCCAAGCGTTTTTTTCCCAAATATTCTAAGGAAGCTTGCCTGATCCAGAGCAGTGACACTTTGTTACTGAACACTGAGGGTAGAAGTGTCTGCTCTGGTAATGATGCCCACCACCCCTGAAAAGCTTGTTAGATTTCATCATTCCAATGCTCATTCTCTAACACAGAGAGCTGTGTACACAGTAGGTGCTTAATACAAAACTGGCTGAACCTCACTCGCTCTCGCCTACAACGGACCAAAGGGCCTCCAATAGACAAACCACTGGCAGTGACAGCAGCAGTCAGGACTATATTGACCACAAGGGACAGAACTCAGCTCATACTGACCTGTTTTCATCATCTGTTTCTGAAAACTTTAGGTAACCTGCGGCCGGAGGCCAGATCCAGGTTGTCAAATGATGTCATCAGCAATCTCTCTCTCTTTTTTTTGCATCTTCTGGCTCTGCTTTCCCATTTCCCTCTTTATCAGACAGGTTTCCCCTGTGCACTGGCTGAGATGGGATCAGCACATCCAGGGTTACATCCTAGCTGTTCAGTAAGCCCAGCAGAAAGAGATCTTCTCTTTGCAAAACATTCCAGTCAAGTGCTCAGGTTCACATTCATCAGATAGATTTGTGTCCTGTGCCCATTTTACACCAATCTTCATGGCCAGAGGGTGGGAGAGCTGATCACCAGGCTCATGTCATACATAGGGTGGGGCCTGGAGGGGGCAGAGGAGGATGGAGGTGTTAGGTAGTCAGACTCCCACAAACCACAGGTGGAGAGAGAATGGTGGACCAGTGGAAAATGGCCGCTACAATAACCCCAAATTACCATCCACCATATCACTCGCGCTCTTTGCTGTTAAGATGTCTCTGGACTTTAAAGGAAAAGAACCATATTTGAGTTATTTGACTGGTTAAGAATTCTCAGATATTTTTCCACAGTTCTGATCTTCACACCTTTCAACGCTACTCCATGGTACAAATATCTGATTTACAAGCTTCTCTGAATCGCACATACAACAATTGGTCCTGTTTGCATAACTCTTGTCAATTAAGGATTCGTCTCTACTCTTCATGTATTTGAAATCTCTGTAAAGAGGAGGTAGCAAGCCATACAACTGTGTTTAACCAGATTAACTGTTCTATAGAATTAATGTAATCTAGTTACTATTCTCTTCACCTATTGACAGATTCCTTTAGCACATCTCAGCTGAGTGGAGGCTGAGGCTGTAACAGCCTCTGGGTCCACTGAGGAGAGGACAACCGCACAATAAGTTGAACCGTGTAAGTTTTGGGATTTTAAAAAAAATTATTTATTTGTTTTTGGCTGCGTTGGGTCTTCGTCGCTGCCCACGGGCTTTCTCTAGTTGTGGCGAGCGGGGGCTACTCTTCGCTGCGGTGCGCGGGCTTCTCTTGTGGTGGAGCGTGAGCTCTAGGTGCGCGGGCTTCCGTAGTTGTGGCACACGGGCTCAGTAGTTGTGGCTCGTGGGCTCTAGAGCGCAGGCTCAGTAGTTGTGGCGCACGGGCTTAGCTGCCCTGAGGCATGTGGGATCTTCCCGGACCAGGGCTCGAACCCGTGTCCCCTGCATTGGCAGGCGGATTCTTAACCACTGCGCCACCAGGGAAGCCCGAACCATGTAAGTTTAACACAAAGAATTATTAATTACACCAGGGGATTAGAACGTGAGGGATGGAGTACTAAGAATCGGAAAAAACTCTGAAGAATACAGCAATAGCAGCATAAGGACCGGTCAGGGTCCCTGGGGCTGGGATGAAGTGCCCCAAGAGGAGACCCCAGGACCAGACACAGACCCTGTTGGAATTGCTCACTGCCCTGGCTCGTGCGTAGCACGGATGTCCCAGTGGGGTCCCACGGGCAGGATTTGCTGACTATCCACCCTCCAGAGAGCCAGGGAGAGCTGTTCACGGGGAAGCATCTCAGAGGAGGACGTCCACCCAGAACCCCACGCGGGGCCATCCAGGAGGCAGCTGGCTGCTGGGTGCCACGCACCACCATCAGCAGGAGCTGAACCCAGATGAGTCAGGCGCTCTGCTACAAAAGCACCGAGTGTGTGTGTGTGTGTGTGTGTGTGTGTGTGTGCATGCACCATAGGGGTGGGGCTGGAGGAAGCTGCTGCCCGCTGAGTGCGCTGACCCCCAGGCACTGCCCGGGCTGGACGCCGCATGAGCCTGGGACCCGAGAAGCCCCGAACCAGCAGGACCCTGCTGGGTGAGCACCCTGCAACCAGGAAGCAAAACTCTTTTCCTCCTGGAATGTCTCCCTGGCACCTTCTACTCACAAAGCTTCAGGCTCAAGTGGCAGAGGAAGAATGTTTCAAAGGCCCAGGTTTACTTTCACGGAGCAGGAAAACAAGCGGAATCTGAAGGTGAGAGACGAGAAATAGATCACCAGCACGGGCTTGGTGCTATAATACAAATCTAAAGCATGCATATCTTTCATGTTCTTTATTTTTCCAAGTTCCTTTTCCTTCCTTGTGGGAGAGTGACAATAAGCGTCTAATTCTCTTCCTCAGGCAGTGCATTAAAGATTCCAAACATCACTTTACCAGCTGTGGAGGAAGAAGTAGTAAGAAGCAGCGTGGGTGGGTTTTGGAAGCAGGGATCAAGTTTCAGAAAGTTTTAATTTTATAGTAGTTTTTAGAGTAGGTTTCTCAACAAGCCAAGGGAAGTTCCTCATACTTTACCATTGGAGAATTTGATCCTCAAAAGGCTTTAATAACGTTTACCACATATTTATCTCAGCACATGGTGAGGGTTTATTAATTTAAGTTTGGGAACACAAAAACAATGACTGCTAAAGTTGTAAGATTTCTTTTAAGGTATAACATGACTCAAGCACACAACTTGATGAATTTTCACTGAACCCACTTGTGTAACTAGTGCTCTGGGTTTCATAAACAGTTAAGGTGCCAGAAACTCCTTTGAGAATCTGAAGAGAGCTTAGGTTTCTTCTCAAATACACACAAACACAAAAAGTTTAGCTTGAAATGTCTAAGTTTTCACAGAATCCTAGGTAACAACTCTTGGGCTAGATAAACACAAAATGGGCTTTCCCTCCCTATACAAATACAACAATCCACTCATTATGCTTTAGTTTATTAGTCCAAAGAACAGGAAAATGATAATAAAGCACTAATCCCATGGATTTTTAGAATCAATAAATAATTTATGTGTTTTACATTTTGGTTGGCAATGTATATTAACTAATAAATTGGTACGAATTGTATTGCCTTGGTTAAAAATAGTATTTTGTTGCTGTTTTTAATAATAAATATATCAATGGATTGTTAGATGAACACGAACTTTTCTTGGAAGATAATTGAGGAAATACCTTATGTTTTCTGTACTGGATTTTGCCTCTTTTCCAATTTCACTTTAAACAACAATTTATGAATAATTATGCTCTTTGGAAGAGGCTAATCACAGGCAGAAATGGTAGCATTTACTACATTTGTAGTCTAAATTATTCAAATATTTAGACCCCAAAAGAAGATGCAGTACATATATACAATGGAATATTACTCAGCCATAAAAAGAAATCAAATTGGGTCATTTGTAGAGATGTGGATGGACCTAGAGGTTGTCATACAGAGTGAAGTAAGCCAGAAAGAGAAAAAACAGATATTGTATATTAACGCATATATGTGGAATCTAGAATAATGGTACAGATGTATCTACTTGCAGGGCAGGAAATGAGACATAGATGTAGAGAATGGACATGTGGACACAGTGAGAAAGGGAAGTGTGGGATGAATTGGGAGATCCGGATTGACATATATACACTACCAGGTGTAAAATATCTAGCTAGTGGGAACCTGCTATAAAGCACAGGGGGATCAGCTCGGTGATCTGTGATGACCTAGAGGGGTGGGATGGGGGGTGGGAGGGAGGGAGGTCCAAGAGGGTCCCCCCCAAAAAAAGCACAGTTCATTAATCATAAACACAGATGCTATTAACTGGAAATTATTACTTTGGCCACTAGATGGCGCTAGTATTATTTCAGAAATGGAATTGATCCTGGCATTTTCCCACTCTCTCAACCTAGGAGTTTTATATTTGCTTCCAAATTTGGTCAGGGGTTCCAGAATTACTGTTATTAATTAACTATATTCTTGTTAACAAAAAAGCTGTTTCCATTATTTCATATAAACAAACACCTAAATTTCTTATGTGAAAAATGAAGGGATTGTTCTAGACCTCTTCCAAATTTAGAAATATCTAACGTGTTCTAGAATGTTTTAAGAATACCATTCAAATTCCACTTGCTACTTAGGAGGCATACTTTGATATTTCATTATTTTTTTATATTCATAATTTTGACAGTTGACACTGACATTATAGATGAGAATTTCAAGCCTGCATTAGGGAAGAAGATAGAAACGGAAGAGAGACACAAAAGCCTCTTAATGGTATCTATTACAAAAGTCTACTGAATGTCTAAACATGCACCATTTCAAAATGCTGACTGAGTTGGTCGAAGAGAATACAAGTTATACGTTATATATACATCGAGTTCTGCTGTACCCTTCTTTTCCTCCCCACCTTTTGTATTTAACAAATATCTGTATTCCAAGAAGTTGATATATATATATAGAAGTTCCTATAGTTTCAGCTTCACTATTTTCTATTCACAGACTCTGGACAGATCAGCATTAGAGCCATATCTGCCCCTGAAGTTGCTGGGGAAGGGAAAATTGGAGCGGAGAGAAGAAGAGATACACCCAGAGCAGCACCAAAGGGTTCATCCAAAATGAGGCCAACACATCACTGTGGGAATATTGTGTGCGCTGCTGGCCAAGAGGTGACAGGGCTCAGCAACCGTTCAAACCCAGTAACTCGGGGGAAAGGCATTCACACAATTAGCCCGAGTGTGCAGTGTGAGAATGGATTTGACGGCACGCGAAGGGCGAGGACATGAGGCTGTAATTGATTTCACTGATAAGGGCCCAGGAGGGAAGCTGTAGATGGACAGTAGGATAGGATAGGTTGAGTGTGGACAGTCTATACACTTAATGGGCATAGTTTGGAAACAGCACGTGGTCTCCAGGCTACTGTAAATTACAGTTTAAAACTAAGGAACGGTGGCAGTTGCTAGGAGGGTCTCTAAATTAAATTGTGTGATGATTAGGCTAATGGAATATAAAATCTGTTTAGGGGGCACATTCTCTAGATGTAAAATGAAGGTACAAGCAAGGATGGAAAGGAAGAAGGAGGCAGAGCTAGTAGCTAACAATCCAGACTCTGGGAAAGCCGTGAGTTCTAATCCCTGCCCTGCCAGTTCCAAGCGGGATTAATTCAATGCTGTTTGTGGTCTCTCGTCTGGAAAATGGAATAAAAGTGATACTCTTGCAGGTGGTTGTAGTTGGGATTAATTGAGATGACGTGGAACTACCACAAGCAATTAGTGATATATCCTCCAAAAGCTAATGACAATAATAGGGATAATATTAACCTCTCCAGGTTGTTTGTTTGTTCTAGGAGACACTTGGATGACATCTCAGAGAAGGAGACAGGTTTATCCTAGTTACTTAGGCAAGAAAATAGCAAATGACTAAGATTTGCCAAAGGACTAAGTGCCTCTTGATATGGCGGGGAAAAGTATTCCATTCGGGGAATGAAGTCCCCTGGGGGAATACTCAAAGGGGAAGAGCTGCTGCCTCTCAGAATGTACATTTACTAAGTGGCACGCCCATGGATCCACCTTCCTGTTCCTGTTCATGAGCTGAAATGTCACTTGAGGAACTGGGAGGGGTGGACAAGCGACCTCCTCCTGAACCTCTCTGAAGCCTTGTGACTTGGGAAGGGGTCTGATTCTTAAGAGAGCATGTCACCTAGAAGGAAATTTTATTTACAGAAGAAAAAGAGATACACAGATGTAATGATCTGCCAGAAATATAATTCCGCTAAAAGCAAAATGTCTGAAAAGCCTTGACTTTTCCATGAGGATATCTTCATTGCTCAACGGGTAGAAGAAACAAAAGGATGAGTGGAAACTTCAGACTTAATTTTGAAGAGATGATGTGCTATGCACAGCAAGCAATTAGATGGCAAGGGATGGTCTTGGCATGGTGGGACCTCAGCAACTCCAGTCATGGAGAGCATGTGAGCCAGACCCAGGCAGAAACCCCCGTACTACTCAGGGGGTTAAGAATCTGGAGTGTGTCAGTGTGGTTTGAAGTTGGTCTTTCAGAAATGTAAGGGAGCAACAATTTATGGGTCTTACTGGGAGAACCAAAGTAAACTTATGTCCTTAAAGAAGAATACCATATGATCCAGCAATCCCACTCCTGGGCATATGTCCGGAGAAAACTCTAATTCCAAAAGATACATGCACCCCTATGCTCATAGCAGCACTATTTACAATAGCCAACACATGGAAACAACCTTAATGTCCATTGACAGATGAATGGATAAAGAAGATGTGATATATATACACAATGGAATACTACACACCCATAAGAGAGAATGAAATAATGCCATTTGGAGCAACGTGGATGGACCTAGAGATTATCATACTAAGTGAAGTAAGTTAGACAGAGAAAGACAAATATCATATGATATAGCTTATATGTGGAATCTGAAAAAATGACACAAATGAACTTGTTCACAAAACAGAAATAGACCCACAGATAGAAAACAAGCTTATGGTTACCACAGGGGTAGCAGGTAGGGGGATGTTAGGAGTTTGGTGTTAACATATACACACTACTATATATAAAACAGATAACCAACAAGGACCTACTGTATAGCACAGGGAGCTCTACTCAATATTTTGTAATAACCTACAAGGGAAAAGAATCTGGAAAATTAGATATATATATAACTGAATAACTCTACTGTACACCTGAAACTAACACGGCATTGTAAATCATCTATACTTCAATAAAAAACTGCAAGAAAAATATAAATAGAAAAAAAAATGAATATCTTCTCCAGCTCCATATGAGTGGCTAAAAGGAGCAGCAGTGCACGTGTACATGGCTGACACTCTAAGTCTACACACTCCCATGCGTAGATGTGGTCTCCTGCACTTGTCTCCACAGAGGAACACCGGGCACCCAGGGGAGCAGCTGATCTGATACCATGGTCAAAGGAGAATCCAGAATGAGCAAGATCCATCTTATTGTGGCTAGAAAGCAGGGGATGTTTTCAAGGATGTTGGGGGCAGTGCTAAAGAATCTAGGGGCAATATAAGGAGACCCCTTTTGGTCAAGTTGTGATAATTTGATCAGAATTAATGGAAATGAGTGTTTCTTTGAAAGTCCTAGAAAATTCCGGAAAAGTTAATACAAAGGGCACGGTAACTTTAATAGAAAAGAAAGAAAGATGTGATGGTATATATTTATTTTATTGATTTTCATAAGGAGAGGACTATTTATGCATGGACATATAAGTTTTGTTATTAAATTTATATTTAGCTTACTCTTAAATTTATATTTAGAAAGTATAGACATGCACTTTTTTTCTTGGCAAATGTTGCTACCCAGTAAGACTTTCTGGTGCTGGGGAGCACACTGAACAACGAGGTAGAGAGGTTTCCTACGTATCACAAGGAGTGTGTCACAGAACAACCAGGTAGAAAAGAATAAACATTGAGGGTACTAAGATAATGAATTAACTAGCTGGTAAGACATGAAAGAATCACTAAGAAGGCAAACCCTATGGTTTGTATTCGAGGAGATGAAAACTCAGTGGTACCTCTGTTATGATATAACAAAGCATAGGTGAGGTTCTCCTAACACCAGATCTTAAAGGACTAGATCTATCTAGTCCGCATGACAAGAGTTGTGACAGGACGGGCTGCACCGGCCATGCAAGAGTTAAAAAAATACATAAGGGAGTGAGATGCCAGGTTTCAAAAACCTAGGTGAAAGCATGCATTTAAAGGTCTTAGTGTCTGAAAAAAAGGAGGGTAAAAAGCCAAACAAACAAACAGCTCAGACAAATGACTACCAGTTCACATATAACTTATTTGGAGAGAAGCAACTAGATTCTTCACTCCCGCCAAAATTCTACTTCTTGGTCACCCAAATCCTAGAATCTCAACTAATCTGAGACATTAATTGTGAGAGGGAAGAAGCAGGTTAAGTATAACAAAAGAAGGTATATGAACAATAATGAGAAAAAATAATGAAGATATACAGACAAAAAAATAAGCCCTGGGTCTTAACTTTTACAAAATACCTGCAAGTGCATTATTTTCATTGTAATTGTACACATTTTGTTGTTTATGGAGTTACTTAAATATTTAATTGGAGTTAGTTAATATTTAAAAATATTCAGGACTCCCCTGGTGGCGCAATTGTTGAGAATCCGCCTGCCGATGCAGGGGACGCGCGTTTGAGCCCTGGTCCGGGAAGATCCCACATGCCGCGGAGCAACTAAGCCCATGCGCCACAACTACTGAGCCCGCGTGCCACAAGTACTGAAGTTCGTGCACCTAGAGCCCGTGCTCCGCAACAAGAGAAGCCACCGCAATGAGAAGCCCGCGCACCACAATGAAGAGTAGCCGCCGCTTGCCACTTGCCGCAACTAGAGAAACCCCGCACGCAGCAACGAAGACCCAATGCAGCCAATAAATAAATAAATAAATTTATTTATTTCAAACAATAATTAGTCATAGTAAATTTACAATTATTGTTTAAATCATTTAAGCGATTTTATTTCAGACTTTAATCAATGTTTAACTGTTTAAGAAATTTTAATTTTCATAGTTTTGGTAATTAGTTGTAAGTTGAATGTGTTGAACATTAAATAAAATTAAAATGATGATGTTATTCCTTTCAGAGCACAGAAAAATCTTTCTAGATATTAACTAATTTAATCATTAAGTTAATAAAATCAGTACTTTAGATCACTGATTTAATTCCAGCACCAGGGAACAGGATCTATGCTTGTTTGAAGTGGGGCTGGCTCTCATCAGTGGCTGGTGGGGCGTCCCCAGCAAAGCCTCAGATCTGGGGTGGTACCAGGCGGTGGCCTCACGGGCAGAGATGCTCTGCCCACTGTTGGTCCAGGTGGGTGAGAAACGGTATAGGAGGCAGCTTCCTTTCTTGAAGAAAGATAATTTCACACTCTTCCTGAAGATGTGCAACAGAGAGGGGAGACTGGCTGCCCTTCCACATGTTCATTTATCTCTGGCCTGGGGTTGAGGTGCGGGTCAGCGCTCAGTGAGGGCTGCAGGGTACGTCTGCGGATGGGACTTCACAGCACGTCCCTGAAGCTGCCTGAGTGGCTTCTCAGTTCACAGTCTAAGTTTAATGCCCAAAGGCACAGCATCATTGCTCACTTTTCTGCCTTGGATTGCAGAGATTTTTCAGCAATTTGAATCGCGTAGCAAGGAAATGCCTCCTGTTTCTTCTCTATTTCAATACCTTATTTTCATGGGAAAACCTTTCACTTTTCTTTCCTGAGTCCTCTGAGAAAGCAGACAAATGACTTTCCTTGTTCCTCATCTCCTCAGCCCCCAAGTTTGCCCCTTAGAACTAGTCTTGGAGGTTTAATAGTTATTTTCCAGTAAAAGGGCTGTGTGGGCAAATAATATTGGAAACTACGAGATGAAACATGATTAAAAATATTTTCTTTACTATAAGACTTTGTTCGGCCAAGGAGCCATTTTGGGGGTGACTACCTGCAAGCCCAGGGCTCTACAGTATATATTTTGGGAACTGTGGCTACTTTCAGTGTCTTTCCTACTCCTATGGCTGAGAGGTCTGGTTGAAGACGAAGAGTAGATCAGTAAACAAATAAATAAACAAAATTAAAAGTAAACAAGAGCCATCATTCGTGTGATGGTAAAAATATAGTCAAAACAAAGCCAGACAAAATGAAACAACCTCCTCTCCTTTCCATTAAACAAGCAAATAAATGGAAACAACAGCATGGACCAAAGCAATAGAGGGACCTGTCTTCACAGGTGTATTTCTGCTGATGGACCACGTGCAGGCACCAGCGCTGGACCTCCAGGATGTCAGGGTCCTGCCCGTCCAGCTAAACTAACTGTGCTGTGAAGGGTTGTGCTGAGGCTGGGACATTATACAATGTAAACGTCTAATATGGTGCCTGTTACATGGGAAGGGTCCAACAAACAGTAACGTTCTTTGATGTTGATATAACCATAATCCAGAATGTTCCTTTTTGAGGCAATAAAAATGGAAAAAAATGAATTTTCTCAGATTTTCAGACTGTAGGGCACAATCAGTGTCTCTAAATCTAACTTACTGGAATTAAAGTAACAAAGTTGCTGAACTCCCCCAGATCTCTAGGTAACTCCCAATCCTAGATGTTTATTGTGATTTGATTCAAGAAAAACACTTGGTAAAGTCAGGATACGCCCAGGAGAGACTGTCCACTCAAAGGGCTTCAGAAATGGCAGACTTCGGGGGATAATTTATGTACCAGTGTGGACCCCCCTGGCTCAGCCCTCAGACCACTAGGGATTCATTGATCTCTCAGAGTTGTACTGGCAAGATGGGGGCTCGGAAAGACTCAAGCATACACCTGGAATAACAGTGCATTTATAGTGAAAACCGTAACTGCCAAGTGGACAAGATGACTAAATTCTTGCTTTTTGAGGCTGAGGCAGGCTTCCTTGGAAGTAAACATGATAGGAGACTAAATCATATTCTGAAGTTGGTATGACGAGCGGAGAATCATAAAAGGGACATGCCTTATAACGACCACAGGGTTTGGTTCCTGCCATGAACAAGATGCTTTGCAAACAGTATCTCACAACTTCATTACTACCACCCAGACCCTGCCACCATCATTTCTTAAATTGTTCCAGCTGACCTTACGGTGGCCTATGGTGATCTCCCTTTGACTTTATCTCTTTTTACTTTCCTTTGTGTTCACTTAACTCCTGCCAACCTGGCCTCCTTGAAATTCCTCAAATGTGCCAAGAATGCTCCTATCTTTGGACAGTTGCTCTGCATGGAATGTTTCCCCCAGATATCCACTGGCAAACTCCCTTACCATCTTCCGTTCACCACTCAAATACCACTTCTCCATGAGGACTCCTCGACCATTCAAATTCAAATCACACCATGCCCTTCCTCCTGGGCCCTCCTGACTCCTCACACCTTGTTTTAGGTTTTCCTTTTTATTTGGTTTCTAACATACTATATGATTTACTTATTTATTAGGTTTAATGCTTATAGTCTACGATATTGGGCAGGGATCTTTTCTTTTTAAAGATTTTTTTTTTGATGTGGACCATTTTTTTTTAAGTCTTTATTGAATTTGTTATAATATTGCTTCTGTTTTTTTTTTTTTTACCATGCATAAGAAGGATACTTTAATAAAAATGGTAAATACTAGCATACACATGGGAGAAAAGCAGTTATTTTGAAAGTGGAAAAGGTAGTACTTAAAGAGACTTTTCATAATTTGTTTTTCTAGAGATTACCAAAGAAACCAAAATGTTCTTAGAAAACACATGAAATAAAACAGGTAATAATATTCTCAGAGGACTTTAAAATGTGAGGTAATTGATAACACTGCAGTAATCACACACTGGTCCCAACGCAGACATTTTAAATATGAGCTTTATTTTAAATTTAAAGAAACACTGAAAATAAACACTTTTTACAAATTATATCAAACACTTAAAACATAATCTAGGCATGTTAAACAATAATTCTTAATTCAAAGTAATGACATTCATAGAATACATCTTGGTGCTACCCAATATGGAGTTTACTTAAATCTAGTATTTTATATAAGCTTAACCATTAATCCTTCCTAAAATTCAATAATTATGATTCAACTTTATGAGGTTAAGCTAATCTTCTATGCAATACTCTCATAGAACTTTTTCAAATACAAACAATTTATACCAGAAATTATTAAAACATATATAAATTGTGCTAAGGGGCTGGATTAAAAGGTTGTCTATATAGAGAGATGCATCTCTCCTTAGAAAGCACACACACACACACACACACACAAACAATCGAATATAAGATGCCAGGATATTCTCTTAGTTATGTTACACAGCAAACTGCACTTTTATAAATGTCATTCTATTATGTATGAACTGAAAAACATATATATTTTAAAAAGCCCTTGACATGGGGGAAGTGGAATATGTCTGCATTAAATGCAGAAACACAGAGCTTTATGAACTGCCTGTCTCCAGCCGGCTCCCAGGCACCACTGAAAACTGTCACCCTCAGAAGGACAAGATGGTCTTGTTAATGATTTCCATGGCCTCCAGAATCTCATCCTCTTTGATCACAAGCAGAGGTGCAAACCTGATGATATCACCGTGGGTTGGCTTGGCCAGAAGTCCATTATCTTGAAGTCGCAGACACACCTTCCAAGCATCATAACCTTTGGTTTCTCTAATCACAATAGCATTTAATACTATTTAAATGTATTTAAATAGTAAATTTCCTCTTACAGCCATTACAGTATTAGAAGGTAGTTTCATGAGTTCATTTCTCAAGATGATACCCATATTCTCTGCATTTTCAGCAAGGTTTGCTTCTTCCAAAACCTCCAGGGCCATAGGATTGCCACCCTACGTTGAACCGTGTGCCCCTGGTTTAATGGTCGGCATTATTTCATCATCACACAACACTGCGGATACAGGAAGTGTAACCACCAGAAAGTGCCTTTCCTAGAAGGACCATATCAGGTCTGACATTTTCGTGATCAATAACCAGCCATCTACCAGTTCTGGCCAATCCTGTCTGTATTTCATCAGCAATAAACAGAACCTGGTGCTGGGTGCAGAGCTCTCACATGCCCACAAGGTAGCCTGGATCCGGAACAGCAACGCCGAATTGGTTCCACCGTGAACGCGACGACGTTTGGGTCCGGAAATGCATGCTCAGGGGCAGGCAAATCATTACATGGAATGATTTCGAAACCTGGCGTAAACGGTCCAAAACCATCATAACTGGTTGGGTCTGTGGAACTGGAGATAGCAGACAATGTTCTACCCCAAAACTTTCCAGATGCAAAAACCATCTTTGCTTTGTATTTCGGGATCCCCTTCACGGTATATCCCCAACTACGAGCAAGTTTGCAAACAGTCTCTCCAGCCTCCACTCCTGTATTCACAGGAAGAACTTTGTGGTAGTTGAAAAGTTTAGTAACATACTCTTCGTATTCACCGAGCACGTTATTGTAGAAGGCCCTGGATGTTAAGGTCAATTTGTCCACCTGACTTTTCAAAGCATTCACAATCTTTGGATGACGATGTCCTTGGCTGACAGCACTGTAGACACTCAGAAAGTCAAAATGTTTTCTGCCTTCTACATCCCATATGCAAATACCTTTTCCTTTCTCCAGGGCTACAGGTAAAGTATGGTAGTTGTGGGCACCATATTTAGATTCCCGTTCAAAAATGTAATCAGGGGATGGAGGGCCTTGGACTGTTTTTTAGTTGCAACAGATGTCGCAGAAGCCACTGAAGAATGAACTCCACTAAGGACAGCAACAGTCTGCAAATGTGCTAGTTTGGAAAACATGATGTCCTTCAAGTAGGAATATCACCAACGAGCTAACCCTTTTTCCCACAGTTCAGATTAGAATACAGATTTTTAACCCAAGATCCAGGGACGGTCTTCAGAGGGTCCAGTAACTCCTGGTGGCACCTTGGAAGCCAGCCCAGGACACGCAGCGTCAACTGAGCAGCTGCCTGCTTCTGTTTTATGTTTGTTTTTCTGGCCGTGAGGCATGTGGGATCCGACCAGGGATTGAACCCGCACCCCCTGCATTGGAAGGCGGTCTTAACCGTTGGACTGCCAGGGAAGTCCCTTGGGCAGGGACCTTTGTTTTTTTTTGTGGACACATCCTAACTGTCCAGAAAAAGTAGTGGGCACACTGGAAGTATCTGTAGGATGAATGGTTTATCTGACTGGAGCCCATGGTCCTTCCACTGTATGAGCGACATCTCAACAACTGCGTATCTGTTCAAGGACAATCCTTACTCAGAGACTCCTTAGATGAATAATGGCAATATTCTCCTTTCTCCTTTTGCTTCCACAGCTGATCAGTTCCCTTCCGACAAATTCTTTCTTTATATTGAGAAGACTTAATATCTAACAGACCTGGCAGACCTGGAGCTGGTATCTTTACTGTGATTCTGTATGACTCTGTTCTCTGTTGAGAGTGATCTTAGGTCCCAGTTTTTGAGAAAGGGGGTACATTTCATGGCACCCTATAAACTACCCATATCCTAGTGCCCATAAACCCTTGAAATGTGCCAAATTTTCAGTATCATATTCAAACTAAAGTTTCCTGACACCTAGAAGTAGAGCCCCAGTTACATGAGCCAAATAAATATCCTCTCTTTCTCTCTTTGTTCCCAACAAGCTGGTTTGATTTGAATTTTATTTCTCTTGCAGCTAAAAGAGTCCTGACTAATAAAACAGCTTTCCACAAGAGAATCACCCCTATATTCTGCATCTTAATTACAACTAGAATTGATGCATAAAGTGATGACATGATGCTCGGGAATAATAAGGGAAAATCAGTTCCATTTAGGTTTGTTTTCCCCCTCTTCCTTCTTCCCTCTTTCCTTCCCTTCTTCCGTCCCCTCTACTCCTGTCTTTAGTTCAAGAGAATTTAAACTGGCCACATCCACTACATAGAAAGGCAGAAAAATGGACATTATGAGATGTTCAGTGTCAATGGTTATAACAACATATTTTCTGGTATTCCCCAGTTATAAAGAAAATTAAAGAAAGCAGTATTCCCGTTTCCCAAATGCCCTGCTACTTAGCTAACAGATTTTACTAGCAAATGGGAAGTCATTCCAAAAGATGTCTTTTAATGAAATAATGCCATTTGCAGCAACATGGATGGACCTAGAGATTATCATACTAATTGAAGTAAGTCAAACAGAGAAAGACGAAAATCATAAGATTCAGTTATATGTTGAATCTAAAAAAAATGATACGAATGAACTTATTTACAAAACAGACACACTGACATAGAAAACAAACTCATGGTTACCAAAGGGGAAGGAGGGTGGAGAGATAAATAAGGAATTTGGGATTAACAGATACACACTACTATATATAAAATAGATAACCAACAAGGACCTACTGTATAGCACAGGGAGCTATGTTCAATATCTTGAAATAACCTATAATGGAAAAGAACCTGAAAAAATAAAAAATAAATTTTTTTTAAAAGATCTCTTTTTGCCGCTTTGCCTCTTGCTACTTGTGTTACCTGATCAAATGGCTTAACCTTTCAGAGACTTATTTTCCTGGTCTGGAAGTGAGAATTATGATATCAATCTGGAATCATCCCAAAGAGTCATAACGTACTAGGAAAATGTACGTGAACTGCCTGGTCCAGAGCAGACACTCAATAAATGGTACCTATTTTTATATTCTCACTATCACTTTACTTCAGCCTAGTATTTTTAGAATCAAGAAGGAGAAGGAAGTAAAAAGGTGTCCTTATTCAGTCTTTAAGAATAGCTAAGGAAAATAGGGCATTGCTAAGTAAGCAAGAAGTGCGTGTGTCTGTTTCATGCCTACATTAGCAATAATGTGGAATAGCTGCAAAATGAAGTTTCTTTTGTGGTAGCCCCCATGTGTTCTATTCTTGTATCAGTGATTTCCTATTCCTCCTGTTTTAGAGATTCTGTGTGAGTGATCAAGCCAGTGAGGTGTAGCAACAGAAGGGAAGCGTCCTGAGGGAGAGAATGTTCTTGACTCCCGTGTAGATCCAGCAGCCTTTTCTGTCACAGAGCGAACCAAGCTTTACTCGGCTGGTCGCACGTTTGACTACAGATTCTGGCCCTGAAGCTAGATTTTTACTGACAATGATAATGACACCTATTCCTGTTACATCAATGCCATTAAATAAATAAACAAATATATATATATACACACACACATATATATAAATATATGTGTATATATATGTGCACATATATATAAATATATGTGTGTATATGTATATGTATATGTATATGCGTGCTCAATGGCCTAAAACTCTTAAGGATGCAAAGCGTGCAGCCGGGAAGGGTGGGAAGATGCTGCAGGAAGATTAAGAAGAAAACAGGGCATGACTCTTTTATCAGCTTTTCTTAGGCAAAGCACTTTTGGGGTATTTTTTTTTTCCTTCCAGTGACTGATTAAATGTTCGTGCCCATGGCAATGGGGATCCTTAAAATAACCAAAGATTGTAAAGTACCGTGTTCCCGATAACCATACAGCGTGGTCTTGAGTTAATTTTTTATTCTTCTCATAAGAGGTGTCGGTACAAAAATAATGTCTTACATCAGCGTGATGCTGCAGGCTTTAAAAGAAATGCTTTCATGAGCAGTATCTCATCTTTACTAACAAAATAGTAATGGAGGTGGGGTCTGCATGCATGTCCCAGTCTGCTTTGCAGCTGTACAGTTTCAGGCTTCATGTGTTTAAGTATTTTGACAAAAACTAGTAAGTGACTCATCTGGGAGATTTGGAGACCTAAGTGCAGTGCCTTTTCGGCTATACCAGATATCAAAAATTTTTTTTTTTCTTGGATGCTCATTTATTTTCTTGTTTGTTTTAAAACACCAGACTTGAATATCTTCATTGTGCTAAGAAAGTCTTATATCTTTGGTGAATGCAGGGGAACTCGTTTGTTTCCATTCAAGTGAAGGAGAAAATCAATTTACTTTCCTACCAAATCTGCCTCCTACAAGATGCTGATTTGCCTCATCATCTTTTTTTTTTTTGTGGTAAGTGGGCCTCTCACTGTTGTGGCCTCTCCCACTGCGGAGCACAGGCTCCGGACGCGCAGGCTCAGCGGCCATGGCTCACGGGCCCAGCCGCTCCGCGGCATGTGGGATCTTCCCGGACCGGGGCACGAACCCGTGTCCCCCTGCATCGGCAGGCGGACTCTCAACCACTGCGCCACCAGGGAAGCCCCCTCATCATCTTTTTATGAGAAGAGAGTGGTACCTGGGAAGTATCAATAGCTGGCTTATACACACTCACTCCATCCCCTTACCAACTAAAGCTCTCATTTAAATGATGCATAGTGGGGAGAGGGGCTGTGCAGAAAATCCAGCATGTTCTTGGGGCATGTGTTGCAGAGCAGCTGTCAGTCAGGAAATCTTAGGGAAGTTTTCCAGTCCTAAATTATTGAAGACTGATGAAGTGCCACGTATGCATTCTTTCTTTATCTGTCCTCTCTTCTTTTCTCTCCTAGCTGGGTAGTGATAAGCACGGGATGATAAGACACTGTGCTGAACTAAACTGTCTAGAAAACATGGTCTGGACTGAGGATGCGAGGTTGAACACAGGAGTGCTAACATTTGGCTCTTTTTTTCATTTATTTTAAATTACAGTTGATTTATGATGTTGTGTTAATCTCTGCTGTGGCAGGCAGCGACTCAGTTTATATATATATATACACACACACACACACACACACACACACACGTTTTCATATTCTTTTCCATTATGGTTTTTCACAGGATATTGAATAGCATTCCCTGTGCTATACAGCAGGACCTTGTTGTTGATGCCAACTATTACATATAGAATAGGAGTGCTAGTATTCTTCTTAACCCAGGTTCTGCACATGATACGTCCCCCTCCAAAAGCACCCTGTCTCATCCTTTTTTCCCCATTCCTTTTTCCAGTAAAGAGCCTTCCATTTTGTTTGCTGTCCATCTAATTTCTCTCTCTCCAGCCACAGAATATCATTAGCTGTTGCCCAACAGTAAAGTCAGCCTCTTATTCCCAGACAAATGGTCCACGGAGCTTACAGACTCACCTGGAACAGGTGATGGGCATTCCGCTCCATCTCGGCTCACCTGAGTGTGTTTGCTCCGGCCCTTCTTGTTCATGAAGAAATCACAAGTCCTGAAAAGGAAGTGAAAACAGAAGTTAAGTGTGAGACTCAGTGAGATGATCTAATGTGTGTATAAATGACACTTCAAAAAGTGGGGAGAGAGAGGATGAGGTGGAAGGAATATCTGTGGGCATAACAATGGTGACTTCTCCAAAAGAAGCGCTACTAGATCCAGGCAAATTCACTCCATATTAAAATGGCTAAAAATCAAACAGAAGGCTAAGGAAAATAAAAGATCAGGGAAGCACTAGACAGACCCTCTCTCTATCAAGGAATAAGGAACATTCCCTGTTCTTAGAGTTGTGGGTCTGGAGAGCATTTGCCTGGCAGGACTGCATCATCGTTATGGACCAGTGAAGCTATGTGTCTCTGTTCCTTTCTTTTTGGAATGTGGGTGTCTAGTTGAAGTTATCTTTTCCTTATCTTACCAGTATATGTTGGGTGCATGGGGCAAAACTAAAGTAACTATTTAATTCACAGATCCATTTTTAGGAGGAGCCACTCCCAAAGAGCTGCAGTTGAGAAACTCACTTCTGAAGCCTCATTTGCATCAGGATCTGGGGCAGATTACTAGATCCATATTACTAGATCTTTATTCGATTTAATTACTACTAGATCCTGGACTTTGAGCTTTGAGCAGTGATTAGGTGCGGTTTTGGGGTTCTTGGGAAATATGTGAACACATGGAGTCAAAAGGAGTAGGATATTTTTACAGCAATGGCCTCCAATGAATCAAGTCTCCCAGGGTCCAGACTCTTATAAATTCCCCTTCCCATTGGCTGTATGACTTCTGACCAGTGGGACATTAGCACACATGGTACCTGGGATGGAGGGTGGTAATCACGATTACCATGATAACCACACATGGTAATCATGGCCCAGTAACCCCACCTCTCACGGTTGAGGCATCCAGGCCCCCACAGCTGAAGGCCTCCCCCAGGTAAGGTCAGGCCAGACAGCAGAAGAGTCCACTAGTCTGCGCACAGGACCTTAAGGAGAAATAAACAGGTGTGGTCTAAGTCATTACATTTTAGCAATATATAGCATTAAGATAACCAGCAATATATGACTGAAATAATATGCTCTATTCAATTTTAAAAGTTCAATCGAAAATGCTCTTAAGGGCAGGAATTGTCATAGCTTAGGCACGATATTTTTTCCAACTATATGATGTAAGCAAAAGGTATCACAAATCTCCATTTATGAATGAAATTTGATAGTTGTACAAAACTCCCATGAACTATGTCAGGTCTGTAAATTTCAGAGATTGTTTTTTGATGGTTAGGAACCCTACCTACTCTAAGAGATCCGAGTTATCACTTAAAAGGGAGCAAGAGAACAACTTAAAAGATGCTTTATTGTTACCTCAACTGCTTAGATCCTCTTTGCCCCTGGAAATAGTCACTATTTATGATTTCCCATTGGGGGAGGGGGGATGGTTAGATTCAGGAACTTTTCTATAAAATGGATAGGTGGTTTCTCTTTATTAAATTATAACATTGCATTTTTTAAGAACAAAAATATTATTCTGCCAAACTATAAGAGGATGCAGATCCAAGGAAAATTATGGTCAAGGAAGCAGTTAAGGTCACTTTAAGACTGTCTGCAGCTTTTTTTCCAAGTTAATCTTAGGCATTTTCTTTTCCAAAAAAAAAAAAAAGTAGACTACAGGTCGGATTGTTTAACTTAGGCTCCTTGGATTTTAGTGCTTTCACAGAGATGGTATAGTTAGTAAGTATAGTAGTAGTAATTACTATATGGTAGTAGTGTTAGCATACTTAGTAAGAACAGTCTTGTGACAAATGTAAGTCCAATCTTAAAATGATATATAGAGCCAAATCCTATTTTTTCTCCTTTTTATTATGCTTTGAAACAATGCATATAACCCAAGTGAATTCAATGCACATACTACTGCTCTAATCAACAGAAAGGTAAAAATTTCTGTTTATTAAAATGTATGTTCAGGGCTTCCCTGGTGGCACAGTGGTTGAGAGTCTGCCTGCCGATGCAGGGGACACGGGTTCGTGCCCCAGTCCGGGAAGATCCCCCATGCCGCGGAGCGGCTGGGCCCGTGAGCCATGGCCGCTGAGCCTGCGCGTCCGGAGCCTGTGCTCCGCAACGGGAGAGGCCACAACAGTGAGAGGCCCGTGTACCGCAAAAAAAAAAAAAAAAAAAAAAAAAATATGTTCATTGTCTCTAAGAGAGAATTATCTTAAAAAATGATTGGGCTGAGAAAAACTTCTGGATTCAGCTCTGACCTGTAAACAGCTTGGAAGTCATTGTTTCCAACCTTAAACAAGAAGCTTGAACAACTGAAAAAATGCCTTTCTTGGCCGCATCAGAGAATTGAGGTGGCAGACAAGAAATATATTATAAACATAAAGACTCAGGTAAGCTAAAAGCAAAGAAAGAGAGGAAGGTAAACCAAGCTGATACTAATCAAAAGAAAGAGGGAAGAGCTATATATCATACAAAGTAGATTTCAGAACAAGGAAGATTATTAGTGATAAAGAGGAACGTTACATAAAGATACATGAGTCCATCCTCTAAGAAGACAGCCATCCTAAACTTTTATGTTCCTAACAGCAGACCATCAAAATGTTTCAATACATGAAGCAAAAACTAACAGAACTGAAAGAAGAGACAGGTTCACTGCTGGAGCTGGTAAACATCTCTCAAAGTGTTTACAAACTAATAAATTAGCTGCCCCTTGGAAGGGAAACTGTGTAGAGGTAGGAGGGGGGCTTATCTTTTATTTTATGGCATTTTTTATCTTTTCAGTTCTGTACCATGTGAATCTATTGTGTATTCAAAAATGAATAAATTAAAAGAAGGAAAAATCCTTTGGAATTAGCCTTGGATGCAAATACCAGTTCTGCCACATAGTAGGGGCCTCAGTTTTCTCATCTGTGAAATGTGGACCACAGTGCACACAATTCCTCGCAGTTCCATAGCTGCTGTGAGGTTAGAACGAGACATATGTCAGGTTGTGACTACAGTGCCAGGTACTTGGTAAGCCTTAATGGTCACTTTTTGTGTCTTAGGTATAATTCATTGAAAACTTGTCTGTGATTGTTGAGCTGCAAAGGTCTGGGTAAGACCTCTAGTACTATTTCTGTAGTGCCCTGGGTTCTTGAATTTCTACTGCATATGGTGATCCCTTATCGTTCTGCTACTCAAGTTTGATGATTCATATCCATGATGCTCAGGAATGTATTCCTATGTTACGCTGACATCACTGCATTAGGCAACTAGAACACAAATCATTTGGAGTCACCTTAATTCTTGATGGGTTTCACTGGCCTTGTTCACTGAGCCCCTGTGGCCTCTGGCACCTACCTGGCATAGCTCTTCGAGGTGAATACCACAATACCCTTCCTTGGGTTCTGCTGCTTGCTCAAGCTTTGCAGGGCAAAGTTTAGAACAAATATCTGGAGAAAACCATAATTCCCAAAGATACATGCACCCCAGTATTCACTGCAGCACTGTGTAAAAAAGCCAGTGTAAATAAAGAAGATGTGGTATGTATATACAATGGAATACTACTCAGCCATAAGAAGGAATGAAATTGTGCCATTTGCAGTGACGTGGATGGAAATAGAGACTGTCATACAGAGTGAAGTAAGTCAAAAAGAGAAAAACAAATATCATATATTAATGCATATATGTGGAATCTAGAAAAATGGTACAGATGAACCTATTTACTAAGCAGACATAGACATAGACATAGAGAACAAATGTATGGACACCCAGTGGGGGAAAGGGGGGTGGGATAAATTGGGAGATTGGGATTGACATGTATACACTACTATGTGTAAAATAGATAACTAATGAGAACCTACTGTATAGCGCAGGGAACTATACTCAGTGCTCTGTGGTGACCTAAATGGGAAGGAAATCCAAAAAAAAGGAGATATATATATACATATAACTGATTTGCTTTGCTGTACGATAGAAGCTGACACAACATTGTAAAGCAACTATACTCCAATAAAAATTAAAAAAAAAAAAAGAAGCAAAGAGTGTAGGCAGGAAAGAAAAGGCAAAACAACTGGACAGATTTTCTTGTGGGCCCATACATTTTTTTCTGACATCAATTCCAAAATAATTTGGTTATTTGTTTAGATGTGACATTGTGGTACATTTAATTGATGTATGAGCATTTTTGGTCTCTTTATACTTTATGAGAAATATAAGTGTGTTAATGAGAGTGAAAACCATTAGTTGTAATAATCATAGCCACTATTAAAAGGCCGTGTGCAGAATCTGACCATGAAAAGGAATGACATCATTTTGATTAAACTTTTGAAGCTTTTTGGCATTTTGAAGCTAAGAATTTATAAAAGGTCAAAGGATCAAAAATTAATTCTGAATAAAGGTTGGTTCACACTTTTAAGGCAGGTCAGCCTTATATAACAGGTGCTGCAACCATGTGAGGCTGTTCGTGCTGGGCAGTGTGATGATTTAAGAGGAAAAAACTTTGTGTTTCGTGAATCCAGAACCACTCATAACATACTCTCTCCCCATATACTCACCTACCCCCGGTATCTTCATATTGCCCTTGGATTCTCCAAGGTAGACCTTATTCAGGTTTGTCTTTCTGTTTGGCTTTTTTTTTTTTTTCTCCAGTGCATCTAAAGGTGCCAGATTTCCAATTTTAAAAAATCAGGAGGAAGTTAAACTTTTCATGAAGATTATAGTAACACAGGCTGGATTTACCTTCTGGCCTGAAACCAAAAAAAAGGAAAAAAAAAGAAAAAAAACCTGTACCAAATGTATGAAACAATGGTTTCCAAAGCATTGGACATTGCTCAATGACATATATTGATCCCTGAGAGAGGGAGCAAATGAAAATAGTGGTCCATATAACTGCCCTGTATTAGGGCTTTAGGAGGGTCTACAGGCTGCAGTGCAGGGAGGAGAGAGCCCAGTGAACTCCCTGGGTTGAGGGGCCAGTGCTGAGAGTCCAGGAGAAAAAGGAGTCTAGAGTTTGCTGGACAGAACATCGGACGTGTCTGTACTAAGAAAGAACAGTAAAGAGCTGCAGAAGGTGTCCTTTGAATATTTAGGGGAGTCCTGATCAGTGTATCCAAACTGCTCCAGGCCCAGAAAAGAACTTCCTGAAAGGATTTCTTATCCTTTCAATAGCAGCCATTGTAACAGGTGTGAGGTTATATCTCACTGCAGTTTTGATTTGCATTTCCCTGATGATTAATGATGTTGAGGATCTTTTCATTTACCTGTTGGCCATCTGTATGTCTTCTTTGGGAAAATGTCTATTCAGGGATTCTGCCTATTTTAAAATTGGATTGTTTGGGTTTTTTTGCTATTGGGTTGTATGAGATCTTTATGTGTTTTGGTATTAGCTCCTTGTCACATATACGATTTGCAAATATTTTCTCCCATTCAGTAGGTTGACTTTTCATTTTGTTGATGGTTTTCTTTGCAGTGCAGAAGCTTTTTAGTTTGATGTAGTCCCACTTGTTTATTTTTGCTTTTCTTGCTTTTGTTTTTGGTGTCAGATTAAAAAAATCATCACCAAGACCTATGTCGAGGGGTTTACTGCCTATGTCTTCTTCTAGTAGTTTCATGGTTTCAGGTCTTATGTTCAAGTCTGTAATCCATTTTGAATGAATTTTTGTGTGTGTGTAAGCTAGTGGGCCAGTTTCATTCTTTTGCATGTATCTCTCCAATTTTCCCAACATCATCTATTGAAGAGACTATCCTTTCCTCATTGCATATTCTTGACTCTTTTGTTGTAAATTAATTGACTTTATATGTGTGGATGTTTTTCCTGGCTCTCTGTTCTATTCCATTGATCTATGTGTCTGTTTTTATGCCAATATCACCATACTGTTTTAATTAGTATAGCTTTGTAATAAAGAATAAAATCAGGAGGTGTGATGACTTCTTTCTCAAGATTGCTTTGGCTGTTTAGGATCTTTTGTGGTTCCATACAAATTTTAGGATTTTTGTTGTATTTCTGTGAAAAATGCCATTAGAATTTTGATACAGATTTCATTGAATCTGAATATTGCTTTGGGTAGTATGAAAATTTTAACAATATTAATTCTTCCAATCCATCAGCGTGGAATATCTTTCCATTTATTTGTGTCTTCTTCAATTCATTTCATCAATGTCTTATAGTTTTCAGTGTATAGGTCCATCACCTCCTTGGGTAGGTTTATGCCTAGGTATTTTATTCTTTTTTATGAAATTGTAAATGGGATGGTTTTCTTAATTTCTCTTTCTGATTGTTATTAGTGTATAGAAATACAATATCCTTTTTCGTGTATTGATTTTGTATATTGTAAATTTACTGAATTTGTTGATTAGTTCTAACAGTTCTTAAGAAAGTCTTTAGGGTTCTCTGTATATAATATCATGTCATCTGGAATTAGTGACAAGGTAACATTTATTTCCAATTTGGACTAACTAAAAAAATCTTGAAAGCAAGAGTTGAAATGGTCCAATTACTTGCAAGTAACTTTACTGCATCCTAGAATAAAAGTCAAGAATATTTTTAGTAATACAAAAATATCTAGTACTCAACAAGGTAAAACTCACGATGTCTGATAGCCAGTTAAAAAAATGTACAATGTGTGCAAAGAAGCAGGAAATTATCGTCCATACGGAGGAGAATAGTTAATCAATTGAAACTGATGAAGAACTGACACAGACAATAGAATTAGCAGAGGAGGGTACTGAATAATTACTATGGTTGTATTTTACATATTCAAAAAGCTAAGTGAATACATGGAAAATATCAGAAAGATCCAAATTGAATTTCTAGAGGTGAGAACCACAAAGTGTGAGATGAAAAGAACACTGGATGGAACTAATGACAGATCAGACATTGCAGAAGGAAAGGTTGGTAAACTTGAAGCCAAAACATTAGAAATTATCCAAGGAGAAATGCACAAAGAAAAGAACATCAAAGGAAAATGAACAGAGTATTGATGACTTGTAGGGAAATATTAAGTGGCCTAGTTTGTGTGCAATAGAAATGCTTTCAGGGAGGAGAGGTGAAAAAAAATAATTAAAGAAATACTAGCCAAAAGTTTCCAAATTTGGTGAAAACCATAAACCCATATATTCAAAAAGTTTGGTAAGTTCCAAGCACAAAAAACACAAAGAAAATTATATGAAGGCACACATCATTAACAAATTGCGAAAAACTAGTGCTAAGATAAAATTATAAATCAATCAGAGAAAGGACACATAATTTAAGAGGGAATAAAGATAAGGATAATAGTAGATTTCTTTTTATAATCAATGCAAGTGAGAACAACAGTTTCAAGTATTAAAAGAAAAAAATTAACTCAAAATTATAACTAGTGAAAATATCTTTCAAAAAAGAAGTGAAATAGAAACTTTTAAAGACACAAATAAGCTAAAAAAATTCAACACCAGCAGATCTATCATCACTACACTAACCCGTGTCCCCTGCATCAGCAGGTGAGCTCTCAACCACTGCGCCACCAGGGAAGCCCTCCAATTAATTTTTAAAAAACAGGAAAACAGGAAAATAAAACAAGGAACAGATGGAACAAATATAACATGAATAGTAAGATAGATAGATTTAAATCTAATCATATTAGAAATCACATTTAATGTAGATTACCTCAAAATTCAATTAAATCAGAAATGATCAGATTGGATAACAAAGCAAAACTCAACTCAGTGCTGCCTACAGAAAACCCTTTAAATATAAAGACATAAAGAGGTTAAAAATAAAAGCTTGGAAAGCATATATCATATGAAGACTAATCAAAAAGAGAGCTGGGGCTTCCCTGGTGGTGCAGTGGTTGAGAGTCCGCCTGCCAATGCAGGGGACACGGGTTTGTGCCCCGGTCCAGGAAGATCCCACGTGCCGCGGAGCGGCTGGGCCCGTGAGCCATGGCCGCTGAGCCTGCACGTCCGGAGCCTGTGCTCTGCAACGGGAGAGGCCACAACAGTGAGAGGCCCGCGTACCACAAAAAAATAAAAAAATAAAAATAAATTAAAAAAAAGAGAGCTGGACTGGGTATATTAGTAGCAGAAAAACTAGATTTCAGAGCAGTAGATATTACCATGGATAAAGAAGGTCATTTCATAATGGTAAAGAGGCAATTGATCAAGAGGACTTAATGAGCCTCAATGTTTATGCATTTAATAACAGAGCTTTAACATATATGAAGCAAAAACTGATAGGTGAAATCTACAGAAAAATTAATAGGACAAATAAGGTTGCAGGATAAAAGACCAATTTTTAAAAAGCAATTGTATTTTTATATACTAACAATGAACAATCACAAATTGAAATTAAACAGAAACACTTATAATAGCATAAAAAATACTTAACACCAGGGGATACATTTGATAAAAGATGCCCAAGACTTATTCACTGAAAACTACAAAACCTAACTGAGAGAAATTCAAGACCTAAATAAATGGAGAAATAGAATGTATCATGGGTCCAATAACTCAGTGTAGTCAAGATGGCAACTCTCACAAACTGATCAATAGATTCAATTCAGTCCCATACAGAATGCCAAAAGGGTGCTTTGGGGTTTTTTGTTGTTGTAGAAACTGAAAAACCGGCTCTAAAATTTGCATGGAAATATGAAGGCTCGAGAATAGACCAAACAACTTTGAAAAAGAGGCACAAAGTTGGAGGACTAAAATGACCAGATTTTAAGACTGCTTATAGAGTAACAGTCCCCAAGCCACTGTGGTGTGGGCATGAAGGTGGGCAAGTAGAATACTGGAACAGAATGGAGAATCCGGAAATAGATCCGCACATACGGGGACAACACATATTTGTTTGACAAGGGTGCAAATGCAATTCAGTTGAGGATTCTTCTCAGCCAAAGGTGAACTGGAAGGGCTCTGGTCTTCTTGGAAGCAGAGGATGCTGAGGTGAGGCTGGGAGGGCTGAGGGGCAGAAGCCAATGACAGGCGATCGCTTATGTGGGCTCGTGAGCACACGCGGGACGTACTCATGAGTGTACGTAGAAGCTCATGAGTGCAGGTCTGCAAGAGACTGGGAAGTCTGTACTGAGCGGGTAAGAAACAGCAAGCAAGATTGACTCTTAACATAAAAGGACCTCATTCTTAGCCATGGGCCTTTGAGACCTGGGTGTAGTCAAGATTCAAGTGAGGAAATAAATGACAAGGCTCGGTATTAGCCTTTTTCTTTCTTGTTTGCTCTTTTATACATACACAAGAGCAAGATGTATACACACATGTATACATATATTCTCATAAATTGGCATTTTTTCAGGAGAAATAGAGTCGCATGAAAGATATTAAAGATACTAGAAAGTCACATGGAAAAGCGTACTCACTTCTAAATTAGATTTTTGTCACATTTTATCATATTTTATCACATAATCTCCTTGAAGAAAAAGCCTTTTCAGAAGTTTAATACATGAATCTGACATTCCTTTAATAATTAATAATAGAAGACTTGCTAAATTTAGTATAATGTCCAAATAGATTTATTACTTTCAAAAACGCATAAGAATATTCATTTCTTGAATTCCCCTTCCCCAATAGGCTGTGGAGACAGTGCATTACTGTGGAACACGTGCTCTTCAATCTGGATTCCGCAGAGCCTTAGGGTTCCCCCAAAGGAGTCTCAAGCGTGTGGGGTCTGGGAAGGTTGGTGAAGGGCTAAAGTTCCCTTCCCACTTTTTCTGTGAGTCCAAGTAATATTTCATTTGAAAAAAAATATTGTTCTGCTCTTGGAAAAAATAAGGAGAAGCAAAGAGAGCCGGAGTAAAAGCCAATTTTACAATAGCACAATCACGGACAGAAGCCAAGACATTGGTGTGATGGGTAGTTCTATGTGTCAGCTTGAGCAGACCAGGGGATGAACAGCTAGCTGGTTAACATAGTTGCTGGGTGAGGGTGTTTCTGGAAGAGATTAGCATTTGAGTCGCAGACTGAGTGAAGCAGACTGCTCTCTCCAGCGTGGGTGGGCCTCATCCAATCTATGGGGGGCCTGAGTACAACAAAAATGCAGAGGAAGGTTGAATTCCCCTAACTGTATGAGCATCTAACTTCACCCTTGGTGCTCCTGTATTTCAGGCCTTCAGACTTGGGCTGGAATCTACACCACTGGTTCTTGGGCTTTCAGGCCTTCAAACTACACCAGTACCTCCCGGGGTCCCCAGCTCACAGAGGGCAGGTCTTGGGACTTCTCAGCCTCCATAGTCACTTGAAATCACACCTTACAATGTCTCTTACACACATATGTATTTACATATCTGTATATCTCCTACTGGTTCTGTTTCTCTGGACACCATGACTAATATACTTGGGGTGTTATCTAGCTATATGGCTTGAGCAAATTAGTTATTTTTTGAATTTGGACCTGCAAAGATTAAGGGTAATGTAGCTCACATCTAGCAACCACTGAATGACCCTAGAATTAGGCTAAGAGGTGATGCCACATTCAGCTCAGAATAATTGATCATCTGAATTTCAATACCCCAGTTATGCTCAATGACTACTGTTAAAACAATTTCTCTTTGTTAGACAGCATGTTTTAAAAATGATGCTAACATCATTACCTTACCTCTCAATAAAAGTTACCATGTATTGAAGTATTCTTTCATTTAATTGAATCCTTCCAACAATCCTGAGTTGGCATTATCTCCACTTTACCAATAAAGGTTGATGAAGCTCAGAGATGTTCAATGACTTGTCAGAATTACACAGTTCTCCCAGCCTTCGTGGACCCCAAATCTTGCCTTTCTACCCCACAGGCAGCCTTGCTTCAGGACAGCTTTGGACCAGGGATGGGCTCATTTGTGGAATCAATGTCTGAGTATCAGGATACTTTTGGGTTCTGTTATTTAATGAATCAGTGTCTCCTTGAGTCAGAGTCTAGATAAGGACATTAAATGCAGTAAGTATCTGATCAAGATTTTCTTGTGCAGACTCAGTGGCGAGCACTCTCCCCCTTTTGCTCATTAAAGGCGGCATTTCATTAAATATAACCTCCCAGCGAGGTAAGTGGCAGAATTAGGATTCAAACCATTTAGCTTCAGCTTAATCCCCATGCCATTCTGCCTCCCAAATACACTCATTCAGCGAATTTCAACACCCTCTACAATGAATGCTTTAATTTCAAAAGAGTAAATCCCGTTATAAAAATCTAACCTAGAAAGATCTCTAAGATGTTGGGCGTTCCCTTTTTTCCCTTTCAGCACTCAAATCACTTTAATGCTGCATCGTTAATCCCAACAGAGATCTTATGTCTGAACAATTTCAACAATATTCAGTGTCTGTATAAATCCACTCTCCCCTGTCTGGATTAACGGGGTTTATTTATATGTACACATAGAGTTACGTAAAATACTGTGCATCCATAAAATACGTTTATACAGTTTATTAGGCTTTCCCATTCCTGGGTTATTTAATGGTTGCTAGATAAATTACATTAAATGATGACTGTAATTACTGACAATTTGAGACAATGGGATTGTGCTCACCTCTATTTGAGTCATAGCTCAAAGTTATAATGCTCAGTCAATTACATTGTTTAATGACAGTTTAATTTTGCTTCCGAAATGAAAAGTTATTTTTTTTCTGATTGTTAAACCGATATTACAGCTGGGTCTAAACTATCACAGATCCCCTGAGCCTAAACATTTAATATTTTAGGCTGGTAGAAATGTAGCGTGTCTGAGCCACAGACTGCCAGCCCAAGGCTGCAGTTTGGATTTCCTTTCTTTCTTTTCTTCCCTGTAAATTAAATATCACAGCAGGGGTTGTTCACATTCCTGCTTATGGGTTACAAGATCTCTGTTTTATAGTCAGAGGAAAGCTCTGCACACTGCTAGGTGAGCGGCAAACGAGATTGCTCGATTGCTGTAATGAAACATTTTATAATTGGGTTGTACTTTTTAATATCCAAGACTGATTTGGAGGAATTAGAGTGCAGGTTTCTATCCTCAAAATTCAGAATTGTTTTAGTTACTAGTAATCCTAGAATTCCTGTTATTTTTTCACGTACAAAACAGTTATACGTTTATATTGTTACGGCAGCTCTCCTTTGAAGACCCTAAGGCACTTTGCACATAATAATTTTCCCCATACCTCTGGGAAAAGAGGAGAAAGCAACCAGAAACCCCTTTTACCCTAATCTTATCTCACAGTCTCTATGATCTAAATAGTCTCATGGAAGGATTATATTTCCAACCCTGATAGGCCGGTGACAGTACATTGTACCAAATTAATATTATTATATATTTACATGAAATGGACAGATTGAAAGGCAATATGCAGATTATTTATTAGAATTATTAAATACCTTTGGGGAGGCCGTTTAGCATAAGATTGAAAAAGTCTGAGTTCTTTTTTTAGACTGCCGGAATTTTTTGTTTTTTAACACCTTTATTGGAATATAATTGCTTTACAGTGGTGTGTTAGTTCCTGATTTATAACAAAGTGAATCAGTTATATATATACATATGTTCCCATATCTCTTCCCTCTTGCATCTCCCTCCCTCCCATCCTCCCTATCCCACCCCTCTAGGTGGTCACAAACCACCTAGCTGATCTCCCTGTGCTATGCGGCCCCTTCTCACTAGCTATCTATTTTACATTTGGTAGTGTATATATTTCCACGCCACTCTCTCACCTTGTCACAGCTTCCCCTTCCCCCTCCCCGTGTCCTCAAGTTCATTCTCTAGTAGGTCTGTGTCTTTATTCCCGTCTTACCCCTATGTTCTTCATGACCTTTTTTCTTTTTTCTTAGATTCCATTTTTATGTGTTAGCATACGGTATTTGTTTCTCTCTTTCTGACTTACTTCACTCTGTATGACAGACTCTAGGTGTCCATCAACAGACGAATGGATAAAGATGTGGCACGTATATACAATGGAATATTACTCAGCCATAAAAAGAAATGAAATTGAGTTATTTGTAGTGAGGTAGACTGCCTGAATTTGAATTCAGGTATCAGGGCCAAACAACCTTGATGGATTAAGTACAGTGAATACAGGAGATATCTCTCTGTCTCTCTTTTTCTCTCTCTCTCCCTTCCTTCGTAAGGAACACTGTAAGGCACACTCGCCCCTGCATCACAATGGAGTTGGTGTAGCATTCCAGTGATGATCAGGCTACATGATTTCTAATTTTAGCTCTGTATCCCAGCCCATTGCATGAGTTTGGCTTCACCTATACAATAAGGGAATAAACTGAACAAGGCTATTTTCTACTCATTCTGGATCCGTGTTACCAGTTCAGCTACCCCCTTGCACAGATGCTGTAAATACTGCTCACCTGTATCCCCACAGAATCCTCCTGGTACAAGACACCATCTGGATCCTGCAGTGAGATCAGAGTAACAGAGGGCTTCCCCTCTGCTCTGTTCTTTGGTTTCTGTCAGCTTGTAATGACGACTGTCTGCTTATTGAAAGACATTGCATGGTGAGTCTTAAATAGGGCTGTAGCCTCGTCATCCTCAGTAACTGCCTTTGATGAAGGCTCAGGAAAGTAGGTCAATGAGATCTACACAGAAACATGCAACAACGACAACATGCATGTGTGATGTGGTTGTAATACACAGGAATGCTGAGTGTGTCCAGTAGGAGTCTGGTACATTGGAAAGAAGACTTCCCTGGGAGTCAGAGGGTGAAGACAGAGTTTCTACTTAGCCACTGATTCTTGTGTGGAACTTGCTAAACTCACATCACTCCTTTGGGCCTGAGAAAAACCATCCATTTCAAAAACTGGCTACATGAGACTTCCCTGGTGGTCCAGTGGTAAAGAATCCACTTTCCACTGCAGCGGACGCGGGTTCGATCCCTGGTCGGGGAAATAAGATAAGATCCCACATGCCACAGGGGCATCTAAACCCGTGCGCCACAACTAATGAGCTCGCACGCCTCAATGAGAGAGGCCGCGTGCTGCAAAACTACAGAGCCCACGTGCTCTGGAGCCAGTGCGCCACTAGAGAGAGAAGCCCTTGCCGCCACGAAAAGATCCCGCATGCGTCAACGAGGATCCCGTGCGCTGCAGCTAAGACCCGATGCAGCGCCCCTCCCCCCGACCCAAAATAAAAACTGGCTACAGTTTGAGCAGTGACAGCAATGGCTGCTCATCCCAGTAATCCAAACTGGCGGCTGTTACTGTCTGCACATTAACACATCAGCTGCAAAGGCTCTAAGACATAGCAACACCTGGACCCACCATCAGAGATTCTGGTTGAATTGGACTGGGACTGGTGCCAGTCACCGGTGGGCCCGAAAAGTTCCCCAGGTGATTCCAATATGCAACAGGTTTGCAAATCACTGCTTTAAGAGGTCAGAGGAATCTCTTCCTGCTGGGCTGTCATTCAGAGTTGCAGCCTTGCTGCAGTCAGTTCCGGTAGCTTGGTGATTTTGTCATTTTTTTTCTGCTAAAAAATTGGAATATTACCCCTGAACATAATTGCCCTTCCTGTTGGGAAGACAACTTATATTTTCTTTTAACATAAAAATAATAATATAAAAGACCATATGACGAATTTGGGTGGGAGATATTGAGACAGAGAGAGAGGAAATTACTCTGGAGGAAAAAGTGATAAGATGCAGAATTTTCCGATGAGGTTCATATAGCCGGTTGGCAGGTAGATTGGAACATGAAAAGTTGGGGGAAGGATCTTTGGAGGAGACATAGGGTCCCGCAGATAGCAGTAGGCAAGAGCCTACAGAATTCAAGACCAATGAAGGACAAGGGACAGGATTGCCGCTGCAAGGAAAATAGATGTCCAGGGATCAAGATGGAGGGTAGGGGAAGTAAAGGGTAAGAGGTGATGGTGGTTAAGCATTGAATGAAAAGTAAGAGTTAAAGAAGATAGATAAATCATTACCAATAGGTAGATTCCCCCATAAATATAAGGGGGACACTGGATGCTATATGGTTGTCTGGGAGGAGCTTAAATTATTTTGTTTGGTAATGAAATGGCAAAGGGCAAATAATATTTTTGTAATTTAAGAGCGTTAACCCAGACTCTTTTCTAATTGTAGAAATTTGTCATTTAAATTAAATTAAATATATATTAGTTTTGTAATTTGAAGCCAGTGGTAGAAAATTTTGTAATATAATTAAATGCATTCTCATTCTAGGGCAAGCAAAAATTTCTCATGCTGGATCCATCTGTCTGCCTAGTTCTAGGATATATAATATGCATCAGCAGTGATATATTTACTTTTTTTTTTTTTCAGTTTGTGATTGAATTTTACCAAAAGTCTCCAGCTGTCTTACCTCTGTACTTTTTTTTAGCTCTATCTCTTTCAGCTTTATTTCTTCTATCTTTTGGAAATAAAACATGGTCCTTAAGAATGAATTATTATTAATGTTGTATTTTTAGACTGATGGCAGGACCAATATATCAGAAACGCACCTTATAATGAATAAAATACAGAAAACACACAGTCATACTTGTAACCAAAAGTGGAGGTCTGGCTGCTCGCTGTTCCAAAGTCAATAAAGAGACAAGTTTGATGGAAAGGGAAGTTTGCTTTACTTTGGATGCCGGCAACCGGGGCTGGGGGGCAGGGCAGACTCCCATCCAAAGGCCGACTCCCCTCACTGACAACCAGTGGTCAAGAGCTTTTATAGGCGGAGGGAGGGGGCCACATGCAGAAACAGCACAGGCAGCTCTGACCGTCATCTTGAAATTGGTCATTGGTTGTCTGATCAGCGTCATCTTGATTGTTTTAAGTACAGTTACTCTTTAGTTCCAGGGTCAGTTTGTTCCCATTTCTTTGAGGCCAGTTCTCAGAATTGTGGCAGCTTCTGTCATGGTTCCACTCGGGTCATCATGCAGTTAACTTCTTCCACCCAGCGGGGCTTTCAGTATCTACAAGACAGCTCACAGGATATGGCTCAGAATATTCTCTATAGCCCTTGAGGAGAAACTAAAAGTCCTTGACTTTGCTTAATGACTAAACTATTATTATTTGGTCTCCTTTGACTGTTTTCCTTTGTTTCTGCGTTTTCTCATTTCTCTGATTAAACTTATTCTTTGGCTAAAGTTTTTTCACAGACAAAAGGCAGGCTGAGGACATGGGGGCCAAAGACCATAGATGGTACAGCTCCACTTCATAGTAAGGATAGAACACTCAACAGGAAAACCAGTGGCTGACTACGTTTTGTGGTTTTGTTTTCCCTTTACCATTAACCTGGGCTAAACGATTTAATGTTGGGTCTCAATCTTCCACTTGTAGAGGAAAACCAATAACAACCCTGTTTAAATTGCAACATGACTGTTTTTGCTTGTACAACGTGGGCGTAGGCAAACCATATTCCTAGTAAACCTGGAAACAATCTGAATCTTTATGCAGATAAATTTGGGGATAATCACTGGCTTTATCCAAAAGCTATTTCACTCATTTGTTTAATTCTAGACTAGGGATGTCAGTGGACACTGACACGTATGAAGAGAAATATTGTGGACAAATGCAGGGGACACAAAGTGTCCCTAAATATGCTCTATAACAAAGCAGAAGGTGAGGTGTGCTCCAGCATGGGTGTCAAGTTCTAGGAGAATTGAGGTGAGAAGGCTCAAGGGGCAGTTTGACTATTTCAATGGCAATACAACCAGGGTAACTAGAGTTGGCAAATTAAAGGGATGAATCACCAAATATCAAAAACATTAAAAAATCGGATAATACTGTACTTCCTTGAGAATACCTCTTGAAATCTTGTGAGATGTATCATTATTTACCTTCCAAAGGAGGACATTTTTAAGAATGAAATGAAGTATATTCATAATCATTCTGTATAACAGGTGTAAACCAGGACTGTCTTGGGTGATCTGGGATACAGTGTGAAGTCTGAAAACAGGGCAGATCTCTTGCAGAGATCAGCTCTCCTGCAGAGGGGGGGGGGGGGTGGGAGGGGGAAGGGGGAGAGGAGAGAAACCTTTGCTCTGTATGTAGACCAGCCCTCCCTGGGGAGGGGCCTTCTGGACTCACTAGCTCCACCCCCCCTTAATGTAAACAAAGGCTCCAGGGAGACAAATCCCTAAAGGCTCTGGGGGGGCGCTGTCTTTAGGGTGGCTATTCAGGCATCCTTTACCCCGGATGTCAGAGCTCTTTACGATATTCATGGAAGATTGTCTACCAACAATTATGTTACCCTATTTGAATATCATTGGAGTCCATGACATTTTTTTGAGAAAAAGCGTGTTATTTGTTTTAATGATATGTATGCTTTTCTTCTTCTGTAAATAGACAGTAAAATTTTGTAGATAGTCTTGATGTGTCATCTTTATTTTGTGTTTCACTGTGTAACACCAGTGAATATAACTAAAGTGTTAGTGGACTGGATGAAAAGAGACTGGTTATTAGGCAAGAAAAGGGGTTGTAGTTACCCATGACAACTTTTAGCTACACACACTAATATATTCTGCAGGTGTACAGCTCAGCACCTCCACATTTTTTCACTGGTATTTCAGGTAAGGCATCAGCTAGGCAGTTAAGGTTAAGATCCGGGTCTTCAACATGACCTAATGCTTTCCTAGATTTACAGGCATCCTGTTTGGGGCTCTATATATCTGTATACACATATATTCACACTTGAATTACACATCAAGAGTCAATCCAGTTGACTTCCCCACAGAAATCTAGGATAAGAAATAGAGGCATTAGCTCTATATTTAGCTGCAAACTATAGAAATCTGACTTGAGCTAGCTTGGGCCAAAAAGCAGGATTTGTCCTAAGGTCACTGGGTGTCTCAGAAAACGGCAGGGAAGGGAGGGTTGAGGGGAGGGATCCTGACTCTGTGCCTTTTCCTTCTTCTCTTTGAGTCTCTGCCTCACTCCCCTCTCCTCGAAGGTCTGCTGTCTCTGTATCTCTGTTCATGTGGTTTCATAGGTGAAATAGAGGGTGTTTTTATTTCAAAACCCTAACAGAGGTCTTAGTTGATAATTTACGTATCTCCTTGTCTGAGTGTTTGGTTGCAAGCAACAGAGATGTCATCACATTATTTAGAGACACTCATGTAATAACAAAAGGGACCTTGTGGACCTTAAGAAAGAAAGAGTCATGGGTTCCCAGATGGGCAGGATTCAACACTGAGACAGAAATGGGAACTAGGTCAACTCTTGCTTCTAGGAAGTAAGATTTTTTTGTCTTTTGCCTTTACCAGGATTCAGAAACTTATTCCTGGAGCTGTCCTGTGTACCTGCAGTAGCCATGCCACCACTAAGCAGTCTTATGGAGAACACGCCCTCCCCTGGGCACCTGGCCCCCTCTACATGCCTCTCAGCTCTGCTCCTTTTAAGAACTTTACAAGCCTCCTTCCAGTGGCACATCTAGAATTCATGTAGAGGTGGGACAGAGGAGCAGCAACCAGGTTTGAAGAGGGTCCTCAAAATAGTGATTTCATTATTTAAAAAAATGTCCATTTCAAGAAATTGAAGTGGAGAGTGATATAGATTATGGGCTAAGAGCAAGCCTCTTCCCCTGGGCCCTAGCCCTGCCCACAGGTAGGTGGCCTCCAGCCCCAGGACCACCACAGCCCTGCAGTCTCCCAACCAAGACGCAGCCTACCCACCAGCAGGCTGGCACCAGACCCGGAACCCCCAGGGCCCTGTAACCAGAGACCCAGGAATTGGCTTCACCCAACAGTGAGCTTACATAGCCCTGGGACCCCTTGGGCTCCAGCCCCACCTACCAGCAGGTCAGTACTAGCTCTGAGACACCTTGGACCCCACAGCCAGCCTTGTCAGGAACTGGGCCCACCCACCAGCAGGCTGACCCTAGATCTAGGACCTCCAGCCCCACAACCACCCACTCCAGAACACAGCTCTGCCTACCAGTGGGTCAGCACTAGCCACAGGTCCTCTGGGGCCCTGCAGCCAGCAGCTTCATGACCTGGCCCTGCCAACCAGTGGCCAGCAGTTTCTGCACAAGGTGGGGCCTGGAAACCAACCAGAGGCCAGCCACACCAACCAGACCACCAACAGGTGTCAACCCTGCCACAACAGAAGGAACCACACAGCCCACATAGGGGGCACCCCAGGAGCATATAGCTCTGGTGACCAGAGTGAAGAGACACATAGGACATCTTCTACAAAAGGATGTTTCTCCAAGGTCGGGAAATGTACCAACCTACCAGATACATATAAATATAAATAGGAAATTAGGCAAAATGAGGTGACATTTTTGTCACATTTTGTCACATTTTTTGTCACATTTTTGTCACATTTTTTGTCACATTTTGTCACATTTTGCCATTAGGCAAAATGAGGTGATATTTTGGAATATTTTCCAAACAAAGGAACAAGAAAAAACTCCAGAAGAACTAAGTGAAGCAGAGATAAACAATCTACCAAATAAAGAGTTCAAGGTAATGAGCATAAAGATGTTCAAAGAACTTGGGAGAAGAATGGAGGAACAGGGTGAGAAGTTATAAGTTCTTAACAAAGAGTTAGAAAATATAAAGAACAACCAAGCAGAGATGAAGAATAAAATAGTGAAATGAAAAAATACTCTAGAAGGAATGAATAGTAGATTAGATGATACAGAGGAATGGAAATCACTGAAACTGTACAGAAAAAGAGAAAAAAGAATATTAAAAAGTGAGGACAGTTTAAGACATCTCTGGGACAACATCAAGCAAACTAATATTCACATTATAGGAGTCCTAGAAGGAGAAGAGAGAAAGGGACAGAAAACATATTTGAAGACATAATAGCTGAAAACTTCCTAACCTGGCAAAGGAAACAGACATCCAGATTCAGGAAGCAAAGAGTCCCAAATAGAATCAACCCAAAGAGGATCACATCAAGACACATTGTACTCAAAATGGCCAAAATTAAACATACAGAGAGAATATTAAAAGCAGCAAGGGAAGAGCAACACAGTATGTACAAGGGAACTTCCCTAAGGCTATCAGCTGATTTTTCAGCAGAAACTCTGCAGGCCAGAAGGGAATGGCATGATATTTAAAGTGATGAAAGGGAAAAACCTACAACCAAGAATACTCTACACAGCATGTCTCTTGTTCAAATTTCACAGAGAAATCAAAAGTTTTACAGACAAGCAAAAGCAAAAAGAATTCAGCATCACCAAACCAGCTTTACAACAAATGCTAAAGGAACTACTCCAAGTGAAAAAAAAAGGTCACAACTAGAAATTAGAAAATTATGAAAGGAAAAAACTCATTGGTAAAGGCAAATATACAGTAAAGTTAATAAATCAGCCATGCATAAAGCTATTAGGAAGGTTAAAAGACAAAAATCATCTATATCCACAGTAAGTAGTTAAGGGACGTACAGAAAAGATGTAAAACATGATGTCAAAAACAGTAAACATGGGGTGGGTAGTAAAAATTCAGGGTTGTTAAAACACGTTTGAACTTAAGAGATTATCAACTTAAAATAATCATATATATATATAAAATCTATGTACAGTGTGGGGAATATATCAAGTAACTAGGTAATATCTTTGTATGGTGACAGATGGTAACTAGATTTATCATGGTGATCATTTTGTAATGTATAGAAATGTCTATACACTATGCTGTGTATCAGGAATTAACAAAGTGTAGTAGGTCAGTTATACCTCAAAAAGAAACAAACAGGCTTCCCTGGTGGTACAGTGGTTAAGAATCCGCCTGCCAATGCAAGGGACGTGGGTTTGACCCCTGGTCCCGGAAGATCCTACATGCTGTGGAGCAACTAAGCCTGTGTGCCACAACTGTTAAGCCCGCATGCCACAACTACTGAAGCTGGTGCACCTAGAACCTGTGCTCCGCAACAAGAGAAGCCACTGCAATGAGAAGCCCACGCACCGCAAAGAAAGAGTAGCCCCTGCTCGCAACTAGAGAAAGCTCTCCTGCAGCAACAAAGACCCAATGTTGCAAAAAATGTTCAACGTCATACAGCCAGTAAGTAAAGTTAGGATTTCAACCTAGATGATCTGGCTCTAAAGCCAGTGCCCTGTTCTACCTACGTCTCCAAGATGCAGTAAAGCTCCATGGTAATAAACAACACAAAAAGTATATGTTCAACCACAGGGTAGAAAAATCAGCCTCCTGCACTCTCCCAAAGAGCTGTGAACCCTTTGACCTAAGGATTTGGCCTACAAGAAAAGCTCTACTTTATGCAAACCTAATCTGTTCAATGTTTTGCCACTTTTTGCATTAAAAGATTGCCTTCAGTTATGTTCCTTCTGTTTCCACATTTCCATCAGGGGGTCTTTATCCTCTGAGAAGTACTCAGAGGCATTAATGAACTTTGCTGGGTATATTCCTGGATTAAAGAGATACTGGGCTAACAAATTGAATCTTTTGATCTTTTGTAAAGAAAATACCTCTATAATTGTCAACTCTCTTTGTTAAGAAATTCAATTCCTTTCAAACATATGCCAAAGCAAACATTGCTTTTTCTGGATTCCAGTTTTCTTATTTCAAAGTAGTTAATACTTTGATGTATACATATAGATTTTCTGAAAATAACAAAAATTCTATTGCTCAAAACTGTTCCTATTATAATTATGCAGCTTGTTATAACTGAAAGTTTGATGGGTGAGTCGTATTTTTTTTCTTTTCACTTGGATTTATTTTGGTTTTAAAAAATTAACATGCGTCCTGCGCCCAGAACGGAGCCCACGTTTCCGCTGAGCTGGAACTCCCGGCTCCGGGTCTTTTCCCTCCGCCGTCACGGAACTGCGCCGGAGCCCGAGAGGAGGGTAGACTCACTGAGGCTGCCAGCTCTGGAGGGGCCCCGGCGGCCAAAGCCATGACAATCGTGGGGCCAGTGGGCCGGCTGTGTGGATGAAAGCCTCTTGGTGCTGCAGCCAGGAGTCAGTGTTGTGCTTCTGAGGTGAGAATTCTTAGAGGAAAACATAGGCAGAACACTCTATGGCATAAATCACAACAAGATCCTATTTGACCCAACTCCTAGAGAAATCGAAATAAAAACAAAAATAAACAAATGGGACCTAATGAAACCTCACAGCTTTTGTACAGCAAAAGAGACCATAAACAAGACCAAAAGACAACCCTCAGAATGGAAGAAAATATTTGCAAATGAAGCAACTGACAAAGGATTAATCTCCAAAATTTATAAGCAGCTCATGCAGCTCAGTAACAAAAAAACAAACAACCCAATCCAATAATGGGCAGAAGACCTAAATAGACATTTCTCTAAAGAAGATATACAGATTGCCAACAAACACGTGAAAGAACGCCCAACATCATTAATCATTAGAGAAATGCAAATCAAAACTACAATGAGATATCATCTCACACTGGTCAGAATGGCCATCATCAAAAAATCTAGAAACAATAAATACTGGAGAGGGTGTGGAAAAACGGGAACACTCTTGCACTGCTGGCGGGAATATGAATTGGTACAGCCACTATGGAGAACAGTATGGAGCTTCCTTAAAAAACTACAAGTAGAACTACCATATGACCCAGCAATCACATTACTGAGCCTATACCCTGAGAAACCATCATTCAAAGAGAGTCATGAACCAAAATGTTCATTGCAGCTCTATTTACAATAGCCAGGACATGGAAACAAGCTAATTGTCCATCATTGGATGATTGGATAAAGAAGATGTGGCACATATATACAATGGAATATTACTCAGCCATAAAAAGAAACGAAATTGAGTTATTTGTAGTGAGGTGGATGGACCTAGAGTACGTCATACAGAGTGAAGTAAGTCAGAAAGAGAAAGACAAATACCGTATGCTAACATATATATATGGAATCTAAGAAAAAAAAATGTTATGAAGAACCTAGGGGTAAGATGGGAATAAAGACACAGACCTACTAGAGGATGGACTTGAGGATATGGGGAGGGGGAAGGGGAAGCTGTGACAAAGTGAGAGAGTGGCATGGACATGTATTCATTACCAAACGTAAAATAGATAGCTATTGGGAAGCAGCCGCATAGCACAGGGAGATCAGCTCGGTGCTTTGTGACTGCCTGGAGGGGTGGGATAGGGAGGGTCGGAGGGAGGGAGACGCAAGAGGGAGGAGATATGGGAACATATGTATATTTATAACTGATTCACTTTGTTATAAAGCAGAAACTAACACATCATTGTAAAGCAATTTTACTCCAATACAGATGTAAAAAAAATTAACATGCATCTCATATTAATAAATAAATGGCTATTTTTAAAATTAAAGGTATAAATACTTCACATAAGTCTCACAGCCTGTGAACATATAGTATAAAAACACGGACAAGAAACAGCCATAATAACTAACTATTAATATTGTAATTGTGTTAATAGCTAATGACCATCAAGGATTTACTATGGCACTAGGCACTGTTTTTAATATAATCTCTAGAATGCTATGGCATTGGTGTGGCCTAGTTTACTGGGTTTCCCTTCAATTTCTAGTCTCCTGTTTTGACACAGTAATAGAAGTTTTTGCAAGGCATATGACATCCTCTGAAACTAGATGTGACTATTCACTGGATTCTGGTCAACGAGATATGAGCGGAAGTGATACGGGGGAATTTCTGGGTCACACTCTTATAGGAAATGAGGGCATGTTCCTCCTTGTCTTACTCCTGCTGGCTAGAGTGTGAACATCATGGCGGGAGCTGGGGTAGCCATCATGGTCCACGGGATGGAGGATGCAGATTGAGAAGAGCTAAAGAGCAAACAGAGGAGCTAATCCCACAGATCATGGAGCCCCCTTATCAACCCTGCATTCCTCCACCAGAGAGAAGCCAAATTCCATTTCATTTAAGAGGCTGTTATTTCCACTCTTACGTATTCAACCAAACCACTTTCCTAGCTGACGTAGTTGGTTACTACCTCACTATGAAGCTGGGTAGCTGAGGCACACAGAGGTTAAGTGATGGAGTGATAGAGCCATGATCTGAACCACGGTTTACCTCCAGAGGCTTCTCTCTCACAGCCCTCTACCGCCTCCGAGAAAGCATCACGTATATTTGTACTTAATTTTCACACGTGTGATTTTCTGCTGTTCGTGATGGAGGTCAAGGGGTTTTGCTTTGCCCCTTTGCATTTTGGAACACGTAGGGTTGAAATCCATCTGGATGTGGCTAGATCCAGGGAGGGAGGCACAGAAGGCTGGTGGCGGAAACAAGAGGGAAAGTGTGGCACAAGCATGGGCGTGCAAGATTGGAATGGGGAGGTGATGACTTGGAGAAAGGAGCATGATGAAGGAGGTTTGAGCCGTGCGCAGCTGACATGGTGAGCAAATATGTGTGGTGAAGAGGAAGGACAGAAAATGATGTTTTCATACCTGTGGCTCCTCTGGCTCCACGTCAGGTGAGTCAAGGTTGCCTGGCACCTTGCAGTTGGTCCTATGAGCTCCAAGTTCCATAAGACAATGAAGATGATTTTGCTAAGGCCTAAAAGAGCGTACGATGGTCTCAAAAACTTGCATGTCAGAGTGACACTCTCCTCAGCAGTCTCTTCTTGGCTGCCTGGACACCACCAAGAACAGCATTGCATAGAGCAGCATTTAAAGCTGCTATTTCACTCTCCTGTTTATCCTGGCTACTCCTTTGGTCAGCTTTTTGTCCACTAGGACCAGAGAACTCTTGGAATTAGTGAGGTATGATGTCTAAGTTTAGAAGATTCTGAAAGCATCTCAAATTGACCTAAATTTGGTTGAGATATAGGTTGCCCTAAATCCCTCTCAGGACAGAAACATTCCCTCCTACCACACAAGTTTTAAGCATATTTCTTCACTTCTCTGGATTTTGTTTTCCCTAATTGTGAATGGAAGGCTTGGACTGAGTGTGGAGCCCATTCACAGGGATAGCCTTCTATGGCTTGCCCTTCTTAATAGCTTCCCAAAACACTGAAAAGGAAGCTTGCATTTTCTTGGATATTTCCTTAACTCTTCACTGCCCCAGTTCCTTTGATAATTGGAAGTTTTATGCATTCATGCCTTTGTCTAAGAAACCATAAAAGGGAAAATGAAAGGAAAGGTAATTGTATTTGTTTACACCATGGCTAAGGCAAAAAGAAAATTTCATCTTTAGGAAACTGGAATTGTTCCAGGGAGAGCAGTACGAAGATGCATCTGAGCTCCACTTCTCTACCATCCAGGCAAGCCTTTCGTGGAAAGAATTTCCTGACTTCTAACTTCATGAACATTGCTCCAGGAGAAGAGTGGTCATGACCTTCTCTTACAAAGAATGAAACACAATTCAGAATATGCTTGATGGAAATCACCATCCACGATTGTGCTTTATGCCTGGCAAATTGCTTTCACAGTGTAGGGTCCCTGCCCAGTGTGGGTGAGACATATGAATAAAATATGATCCCTGCTCAGAAGGGGTCCATAATCCATGGGAGAAAATAGACACATGCATAAATAATTCTAACTCAAGACAGGCTCTGATACGTGATTTATTTGAGGTACAAAGGAAATGCTAGGAGAACAGTAAGGGGGGAGGGGTTACTTCCCAGAGGGTTGGAAATGAAGGTTTCTCAGAAAAAGTGAGAAGTTGTCCGGCCTATTGCTAAGGGCAAATGTAATTTTCCACCCACTTTACATAGATTATTTCTTCTTTGTCTTTTAATTCTCACAATAACACAACGAGGAAGTAGAATACAAAAAAGAAGCTGGAACACTCTGGAAGCTTATTGGGTTTGAGGTACATGGAGCAGACTGTGTAGAGTTGCCTGCATGAGAAGCATCTGGATCTTTGATCACTGCCAGCAGCTGCAGAGTTTGCCTGATGGCTTTGGATTTGGGCTCAAATAGTGGATTTTATGCATGCCTCACCGTCCGAGTCTGACCATCCCTAACATGTCTCTCAGATTTGGAAAAAATCCATCTCAGGATTTTTACATAATATGGTGACCAACAAATTGAAAAGCAGAGGCTTCATCTTATTGTGTCGAGCCACATGACATTGTCATCTTTGTAGGAATATTGACAGTTTCAGATAGTTCAACATAACGGTATACAGACACCTTGGGCAGCCGTTCCTGGACTTCTGATCAGATGTGGGACACAATGCTAGTATTTCCATACGGCTGATTGTGTTCATTTTTTTTTATTTTTTTTTTTGGTACGCGGGCCTCTCACTGCTGTGGCCTCTCCCATTGCGGAGCACAGGCTCCGGACGCGCAGGTTCAGTGGCCATGGCTCACGGGCCCAGCTGCTCCGCGGCATGTGGGATCTTCCCAGACCGGGGCATGAACCCGTGTCCCCTGCATCGGCAGGCAAACTGTCTACCACTGCGCCACCAGGGAAGCCCTGTTTCATCTTATACTGGCCAACTTTTAAAAATCTGAATGGGTTATCACGGTAAGTTCAGAAGACGCCCTAGAGTACAGGGCCTGGAGGCAAGGAGACCTAATCCAGTGGTCTTGATGAGACCTGAGTGGAGGCGGGTTTCTCTGCCGCCAGAGCTGGGCTTCTCCAGGACAGAGACCACAGCTCTGGCGAATGTCTCCTGAGAACAGAGTAGGTGCCCCCCAAAGAGTTGAGAGAAGGTGGGAGGAGAGGGGACAGGAAGGACATAAGGGCTAGTCCAGCTGCAACACCACCAGACCTTTGTGCTTGAATGTGAGGGCGGGGTGGTGTGAAACTAAACTGGAGTGCTTTCGAGGCTTCAAGGTGAAGAAGGAAGCAGGTAAAAAGGAAGACTTATCAACAGTGCCCGTGGTTCACTTTCCACTAGTGATTTCTGCAGACTTCTTCCATGGCTGACACCTGTGACGGGGAAAGTGTAAGATCTTGAAATGTCATGTTAAACAAAGACTTCGAGGACATGGGAAAGCCTGAATGCTGATCGCCACATCCGTAGATGCCGTTTCCAAGCCCCCTTCCCTCCCCCTCTGGCCCAGCCCTCTGGAAGCTCCTTGTCTGCCCATGTCTCTCCCTGTTGAGCACTGCAAGGCCATCGCAGCCGTGCCTAAGAACAGCCAGCGCTGGAAACAGCTCTGGGGAAGAAGCAAACACAGTGTATCCCCAAGTGTGTTCCTATTCCAGAGGATGTTAACAAGTGTAAAATATTCTGAAAAAAATAGTTATGTACAAATACATTTAGGAAATGAGCAAAATAAGGTTTAAACAAATTTTTCCTTTTCTTTAAAACTTTTTGCCTCTCTCAGATTTTTGTAAAGTACATCGTGAATCTCCAAAGTGGGATGAGAATATGAAATGTCGCCTAAACTTATTTTACCACTAGATTTTTTTCTTAATGAACAATTCGTGGATCTAGAGTTTTATGGTACACACCTAAGGGAATGTTGATCTAAGTTTGTTTATATGACGTATTTATTGACTTTTCAGTTTCAGGCTATTTTCTTATTGTTGACTCAATTTTTCATAATAACTGGGTAATTACAGCAGAAATCCACTAAAAACTTATAATTGGGTATTCAGTATAATTATAATTTAAAAAACCTAACTCTAGGGAACAAAGTAAAATGAATTATTCCACGTTATCAGCAGTAGTCTTTTAGCATAGAACAAATATGTAATTTTTTCCTTTGTGTCTTTCCTAAATAGTATTTTAAGGATATATCTTTAATGGAAATAGAAAAAAAATTAAAAGGAAAAACAATTTAAATTAAAAGGAAGAGTGATATAGGAGAGTGAAATCAAGGAAGTGAGACTCAAATTTTTGAAGAGGTTTTCCTTATGTCAGTTTCTTTCATTTCATTTTTTTTTTTTTTTTTTTTTTTTTTTTTTTTTTTTTTTTTTTTTTTTTTTTTTTTTTTTTTTTTTGCGGTACGCGGGCCTCTCACTGCTGTGGCCTCTCCCGTTGCGGTGCACAGGCTCCGGACGCGCAGGCTCAGCGGCCATGGCTCACGGGCCCAGCCACTCCGCGGCATGTGGGATCTTCCCGGACCGGGACACGAACCGGTGTCCCCGGCATCGGCAGGCAGACTCTCACCCACTGCACCACCAGGGAAGCCCCTCATTTCATTTTTTATGACTGAATATACTGCACTTCTTACCTTGATCCGCAAGATCACATATTGGGGTTATTAACAGTCACTGTCTGGTGATGGAAAGGGCCTGGGATTTGGAGATTTAAAGAACTTAGGTTTTAAGCCTAGCTCCCCTGTTTAAAAAAAACCAAAGGTCTAATAAGATGTAGTTATGTGCATGGCACTGTGTCTTTCTTCTAGTTTTTTTCATTACAGTTCTATGATCTTAATAAGTCATTTAACCCGAGCCCCGGCTTGCACATCTGTGGAGCAGTCTGTTCTTTCATAAAGTAATTATGTAAAATCACCCTGATAAAGAAAAAATCTGATGTTTTATGATTTTTTGTAAACATATATTCTCATTATAAAACCAATCCCTATTCATTGTAGATAACTTAGAAACCACAGGGAATGAATCATAGAGCCATAAACATCACTCATGACCGTCTACCTGTATCTGCAATAGATACAGGCATTACTCGTAATTACAAGTTACAATGTCTGTATCTATTATGCTATCAGAGAAGTGAGAGCAGGGAATCCATCCGCTTTTATCCTACTGTGTGTTCCATGCACCTGGCCAGGTGAGGAGACACTTAATCAATATGTTGAATGGATATGAAAGCATGGTTTCCTTACTAACTACCTCAAGCTTCTCTTTTTTGTGACTTATGCTGAATCAATTTGTGTCTTAAAAAGACCTTCTCACCCTTTCTACCCTTCACTTTTTGTCAGAGCCTGTCTACTGTTTCCTAGCTGGTCCCCCACCCATCTAGTGAGGCTCCTGTCCCAGCCTTCCACTGCTCCAGTGCACATGTGCAGAATGATAGAATTTCAGGTATGGACAAGCCTTTGGAATCTTCTCTGCTCCTCCAGTCTCCAAGAGAGGAATCTGAGGCATCAAGAAGGTACTAGGAGGTCCAAGTCACAGAGATGGTTCTTAGTGGACACCTGACGGACTTTGGAACTCCTATAGCCTCTACACCAGATCACAACATTTAGAATTCATTTGTACAACCAATCTTGAGATAGTCCTACCCACGTGTAGAGTGCTGAACATGAGGAAGACTTCAATTGTAATATCCCTACTTCGATGTACGAAGCATGTCTTTGTTAATCCAGGGGCTGATTTAGATTTTGTAGGCTTCCCTCTCTACTAACACTGCCAGGAAGAGCCCTCAAGGGGGCATCTTCCAGCCGCAACACTGCCATATGTTGACTTAACTTTTCCTCTCTGAATACTCCGGCTTGCTTTGTTTACATTCTTTCAATCTTAACGTAAAATAATTACATGTTCTAGTCCACAAATGATGAGTATTTCCTCTATGCTTTTTTTGTGAGCATAGACCTTAATGCTGGGAAAGCTGAAGGAAACCAGTCAGCCGCACTGTTATAAAGCAGTTCTTGATGGGAACTGCCTTATTTCCTAGCATCCTAATAACTCAACTGGCAGCTGAAATTATTATTAAGGTTATTCCATTTTAATGGAATTGGTATAGTTTTGGCATAACTCAGTGGTTTTTTGGTACTCAGCTCCACAAAAAAACTTTCCCCTTAAAATTGATGATAAATAAGTTTTCACATTCATGAGGTTCAGTATGGAAAGGCCGGAGAGTCTGTCTTCTCTTTATGCTGGGTTTCCTGTCGGTTGTCTTGTGTGAAGCCACCAGTCAGCTCAGTGATCTTGATGACAGGATTCTCAAGCTCTAAGCTGGGTTGATCACAGGAAAACACAGTGGGCAGTCTGGGTACTAAACCAACCAAGCAGGGATTCCAGGAGAGTTTTAGAAACATTTGTGCATTGCAAACTGCTACAATCACATAACCTGCCATTTCTCAAGAGCTCTTCGTGTCTCTTTTGGACAGCAATGATGCTGTCAAGAATTTTTGTGCAGTTCTTGTGTCGTCTTTATCTTTCAATATGGTGCATTTTCCTACAATAAGTGTAGATCTTTACACTGTTTTCAAGGTGTTAAGAAACAATAGACAATAAAATATGTATTGTGGGCCACGCATCTTCAAGTCTTTCAAATTATTTCCTCTCAATCCTAGGGATGACTAAAATTAATTTTCATATGTAATGAGCCATGTATATATATCCATGTATAGTTGATTTACAAAGTTGAGCTAGTTTCAGGTGTACAACATAGTGAGCCAGCTGTATATAACAACAAACAAACCAACAAAAAGAAACAAATAGGGAAAATCTGGTGACCTCTTTCCAAAGGGCTCTTTTTAGCAGCAAACAGCAATTGAAACACACGGTGACCTCGCACAGTGACGGCGCAGAGAGACGGCGCCCACAGCAACTCAAGTAGCCGCTAACTTGCAGGCGGGGCGCACATGTGGACCGGGGGCCTCCTCTGCGCTCTGCGCACCGCGCACGCGGTGGGGACCCAGGCGCGCATCCTTCCTTCCCGCCAAGATCACGGAGGCACCTGCGCCCCGGAAGCACCTGCGCTCTAGCTCGGCCCAGCTGCGGGAGCAGGCCCGGGGTTCCCAGTCAGGGGTTCCCTGTGGCGGCTCGAGGAGCAGGAGAGGAAAAGCGCGAGTCCACGTGGATGCCTGAGTCCGGGGGAGTCGGACCTGACCCCGCGGACCACGGAGCCCGATGCAGCGGGTACTGAGGGCCCGTCCCTCTCGCCACCAGAGTCCAGTTCTGCAGAATTCTAACCCACTTCCAAGACCCCACACCAGGCCCCTAGGTTTACCATTAGGATTCACTAATCTCTTTCAAACCGCAGCAATGACTTTCCCAACGTCGGCACTCCTAAATAAATAACCTGTGTCCAAACTTCAACAACCACCTACCCCTCAGCGACTTCTTTATAGTGTCCTATAATCCCGGGTACTCAAAAATCCTCAAAAACACTGCAGGCTCTTTGAGGGCATAAGGGGCATCCGCCTTTCTGGTACTCGTGTGTCTGACTTAGTGTCAAAAATGTAACAATTCCCACGCCGTGGAAATGACTGTTTCTCATTTGGCCTCTCCACCCCCTTTCCCCCCGACCGTAGTTTGCGGTCGAATCACACTGGGAGCAGGGCTCAGGGACTGTCACCTTGTTAATTCACATGTTTCCTCATCACTTCTGTGAGCCACGATCATGTGAACGCTGCCGAGAGGTAGAAACAAGCACAGGCGCACACCTTTCTAAAGGGAGATGCGCTCTTCTCCATCGTCAGGTCTCTGGGGTGGGTGAGTGACGCTTTAAAACTGTGTAACTACGACAGATGGGGCACAGCAGTGAAAAAGGTTGCCGATTTGGTTCAGTGTCCTAGCAATCTAGCTAATTAGCGAAATAATAATGACACAAAAGGCTGAAATATAATGAGGGAGCAGGGCGTAAGTGGGGTATGCCTGGAGATGAAAGTACACACGTAGGAGATGGAGCGCCAGGGTGAGACGTTGGAAGGAAGGGCTTCCTGTCCTGCTAAAGAGAAATCCGCAGGTGTCCAGTGCCTGCCCACCTTTGGGGATGGCCAAGGGGGGAGCCTCCCCTTCAGGGGACGTGGGATTCTAAGGAACTGCCTCCATCTCTGAAGCCAGCATAGGGCTCGGCTCTCCCCTCCCTGGTCCACCGCCGGTGCCTGGATCAAGCAGGGACGCCTTCCCAGGTTTCCTAGAGCATAAACATCTTTTTTTTTTTTTGCGGTATGCGGGCCTCTCACCGCTGCGGCCCCTCCCGCCGCGGGGCACAGGCTCCGGACGCGCAGGCCCAGCGGCCATGGCTCACGGGCCCAGCCGCTCCGCGGCATGTGGGATCCTCCCAGTCCGGGGCACGAACCCGCGTCCCCTGCATCGGCAGGCGGACTCTCAACCACTGCGCCACCAGGGAAGCCCGAGCATAAACATCTTGAAGAGGCCAGCTCCTTCTCTCTTGTCTTCAAACATTCAAGTTCCCCAGGCACACTCTCCTGTGTCCACTGTCTGCTCCCAGCCCACCTTCTGGGCTTTGCCATGTGTCTTAGTCTGTTCAGGTTGCTATAACAAAAATGCCATAGACTGAGTGGCTTAAACAATAAACATCTAGTTCTCACAGTTCTGGAGGCTGGGAAGATGGAGGTGCCTGCATGGTCAGGTTCTGGTGAGTCCACTTACTGGTTCATAGATGGCCCTCTTCTCGCTATAACCTCACCTAGGGAAGGGGGCCAGGGAGCTCTGTGGGGCATCTTTGATACGGGCACTGATCCACTCCAGAGGGCTCCACCCTCATGACCTAATCATCTCCCAAAGCCCCCTCCTCTTCATACCATCACATTGGGGGGCTGGCTTCAGCATAGGAGCTTTGAGGGGACACAGACATTCGGTCCACAGCACCTACTAGCTCATTCTGTGACCCGAGGGAGAACATAACGGAGTCAGGTCCAGGGGTTCTTCCATCCTTTAATGGAGGACCAGAAGACATCCAGGGGGCACCCACCCCGAAGAGGCAGAACCTCCCGAGAGGTATGTTCAAGGGGTGATCCTGGGCCTTTGGTGGTCTCCTGGGACACCTGTGCATCTGCCACCAGGCTGACTGGTCATCGAAGTCCACCTCCTAGTCTATATCACTTCAGCTTGCTGTTCCGACACGTGCTAAATCCCGCAATCCCCTGCAGAGGATGAATACTTTCAAGGTGTCTTCAGTCAATATTCACCTACATCCTCACCAGGGTTGACTGAGTGTCTGTGATGAGGAAGGTCGGGTGCTGGAACCCAGAGATGCAGAGATGAACAGAGCAGAGCAGGTGGGTCACCCCCCTTTGCAGACATCACAGGCATAATTCCCGGCCTTTGTCAGCATTTGTTGTGCAGACTTTGTGGCGCTGTGGGCACAGATGAACTCGTAGCTGGATTTTCCTGAAGTTGGGAAGGCAAGATCAACCAGATAAGTGGAAGGAAAGGATGGTACCGAATAGGTCTTTCTGGACATTTCCCTAGGTTTTGCTGGGTTTTCCCAACGGTCTACTTAAGCTCCAGGTGGAGCCTGAGAGACACTTTGCCTTCTGCCACTTCCCTCAAATCTCCTGGTGACACTGAAATATGTATCGCACTTTTGGGAGGCCAGGCTCAGTCTTAATCCGTGGCTGGAGGAAAGAGATACCCTTCCACTTGGCAAAGGCTGCTTCTTGCTCTTAAAACGTGTTTCTCTCTGTAGCAGTTTTGAAATAGTATCAAAATTGTTGATTTGACATAAGGGAATGGTGTGGCAATGGGAGGGGTGAGAAAGAATGTTTCTACTACAAATTTTTAAATATTTAAAAAATATCTATATGTCAAATCTTCTTGGCTGCCAAATTCTTGGTTCAACTTAGTATTTTTACTAAAACTGAAGGTTTTACTAAAATTGAAGGTTTTTCTAAAGACAGAGTACTTCCTAACATATAAGTGTTAGATTTTTTATATTAGTGTTCAATGTTTTAGGGTTCAAACAATATATTCTGGCCTTGTGGGTGTCTGGGGAAAAAAATCTTCAAACAAATTTAGTTTCAGGAAAAATCTGGTTTTTTTGTTTTGTTTTGTTTTTTGGATAAGGAAGGATGGAAATAAAGACTAATTCCTTAGAAAAACCTGACAAGGAGCCTACTGTGGGATATGAATATTACTTCCTAAACACAGCAGGCCGTTGAGTGTTTTAGATCCAGTGATTACACAATCTGTTATAATATAAGCACATATCAATTTTAAGCTCAAAAGGAAGTTTCCAGGTGGGCCGTGTATAAAAGCTCTTTCTAAATTAAAGAAAAAATCTGATTGTAGTTAACTGTGAAATATTTTAGCTGCAGAGAACTATAAAAAAGATTGAATCAGGTAAAGAACTTAACCTGATTTTTTTTTCTGAAATAGAAAGCAAAACCAAACAGGTATATGTGGCTTAGTTACCTGATTAATCCAGGGGGAGGTCTCACTTATGCTGGTGATTATACTTGTATAGAAATGGTTGAGAATTAAAACACTTTTTCTTGTTAAAATTATGGTTTTCCTTTCATGGAAATTAATCTGGTGCATTTGAATTTGGATGTCTGTAGGCAAGATTTTAATTAGTACTATTGTAGGAGAGAGTCAAATTCCCAGCAGGGCATGGCAGAAAGAGCTGGGGTCCTTAGATACATTAGTAAACTTACTTAGATTTCATTGACAGCACATCACAAGATTTATAGGAATTATGCAGATTACTTGGTACTATTGTTAATTTCCAAAGAAAGGAAAGACAGGCTTTAACCTGAGTACCTGGAACACTTGTATGGCTGCTGTTTTGAATTCCAGAGATACTTTTGCAAAAGGTAAAGGGCTTCAGAAAGATTCCCCAATCCCACCCCATCCTGCAGCATCTATTAACCAGCAGAATTTTGAGGTAACATTAACTAATTTATAATTTTCAGCCACATTTAATTAATTTTCTACCTCATTACTGTTTACAAATGCTATCTAATATTGAATAATGACTTTGTGCTTGTTTGTTTGCTGGATAAACCCTTTCAGCCAGAATAAGAGATGCAAATTTGCAAATGTACAGAAGTCCTGTTTAAACAGCCCCCCCATGTGTGAAGGGCTTAATTTATTCTATGGCTTCTAATTGTGTTAATTAAGAATTTTCATAAAAGTTTAAAGCAGGGATTCCTAACTTGGGGTCTGTAGACTATAGGTCAATTCTTAGGCTGCATGGAGTCTGTGAATCTCCTGATATTGTAAGCAGAATTGCAGAATTTCAAATGTGTATGCATATATACTTTTTACTAGATACAGATTTTCTCACTTTTTGAGATTCCCAAAAGTGTTCAAGATTCAAAAATCATTTAAGAATTATGCATGCTATATTTCAAATGAAAATAAATGAACATATAGATCACTTGCAAAAGCTGTCCTAGAAAGAATATCCTCCCAAATTATAATTTAAGGATGTTGGAGACCACCTCTTCAAATAAATATATTTATTAAGTGTTTATTACAAGGAAAGAATGCTCTGTACTTTATTGGTATAAAGTATTCATTCTAGTATATAAGGCATGTGCTTTGTCCCATTGAATAATGACAGTCATTTGTAAAATTGAAGGCATGAAAAAATAGAACAAGTCTGCTATTCACAGGGAATTGCATATTTTGGTCATCAAAGAATTATCTTACATAATTTAATAAACATGGGTAAGCGCATTTCCAGCAATTTAACGCAAGGTTTCTCTCTCACTTTCGTTCAGCACTTCAGAGCTTCCCAGTCACCTTCATGTCCACTACCTTGTTTAATCTTCACAATTGTCTTTTGGTGCATTTGTGACAGGATTTATAATGCTGTGGTCAGACAAGCAAAGTGAAGTTGTTGCATGATTTGACCACAGGTAATATGAGCCAGACTTGAATGTGGTTTTGTTTTTCAGGTAGATAATAAAAATTTAATAGTAATATCATAAAATAAACAAGTATTATAAAAAATCAAGTATTTAGGTTTGGATGTTAGAAATAATATGCATAATAAATTCAGCAGTGTACTGATAGTTTTGCAAGAGAAGATTTTACTGTTCAGATTATAGATAATATCAATCAGGCTCCTTTGTACTCAGAGTTTCAAAAATTCTGCTTTTATTATATACGAAAAGCCTCTGGACTTTTAACATCTCTAATGATATAATATCTGGCATACTGCAGTTGAAGCTGTGTGACCATAGTCTTAATGACCTCACTAAATTCTCTCATAGTGGAAATAAGAGGCAAACACTTCCACCCTTTTGAATACTAGTTACAAAAACTGTAACAGTGTCAAAATAAAAACGATTTCTTTCTCCTTTTTAATCTCAGTTGCCCTTAAAGCACATGCATAAGAGCAAGTTGAAAACAAAAAATGAAACTTTATGCTGTACGCTAGGTCAATGTTAAAATTCACAGAGTAATTTTTAGATGTAACCTTCCTGGTTCTGGTCCTCAAAGAGAAACGAGAGTAATTAACCAATTTTTTTTTTTAAATCAGGAAATATAAATTTGCTATTCTTTTATAGTCAAATTTTTCAATGATTTCTAAGACTTTCTATAGCCTATTTATACTAAGCTAGTTCAGGAGACACACTGGTTGAAAAGGACTAAGAATATAAACTTTAAGGCTAAAAATTCCATCTTTGAAATGTAAAGATTTAAATAGAGCCCTTGACAAGGTTATTTAATCTAGAATTGCTGACCATGAAAAAAAGTTATACAGAATATATTCTTTACTAAATCATCCAATCAAAGTGTAAAAGAGTGATCCAGACTGGACTTAATGCTCTTTAAGAAGATGTACCATGCAGCAAAGTAACTTTTAATTTCAGCAATTGTCTTTAAGTTGAAAGAATTACTTCTGTTGTGAAAGAACTGCCTATGGTTTTTCATTTAAGAATGTGGGACTTTTGACTTCTAAAATTGGGTGTTTTTATTTATTACAAATGTCACTTCTCTATATGGAACAGTAACAGGTATTATTACTTTATAATTACTTTAATAATTCAGAGAGCACTCCCAGGAGCACAGGTTGGTGATTCCTATGACTATTGTTATCACTGTACAGTTCAGACACCACAGAAGTACAAAGAAGACTACTACAAGCAACTCTATGCCAATAAAATGGACAACCTAGAAGAAATGGACAGATTCTTAGAAATGTACAATCTTCCAATACTGAACTAGGAAGAAATAGAAAATACAAACAGACCAATTACAAGTACTGAAATTGAAAGTGTGATTAAAAAACTCCCAACAAACAGAAGTCCAGGACCAGATGGCTTCACAGGCGAATTCTACCAAACATTTAGAGAAGAGTTAACACCTATCCTTCTCAAACTATTCCAAATATCTACAGAGGAAGCAACACTCCCAAACTCTTTCTATGAGGCCACCATCACCCTGATACCAAAATTAGGCAAAGATACCACAAAATAAGAAAATTACAGACCGATATCACTGATGAACATAGACACAAGTAACCTCAACAAAATACTAGCAAATAAAATCCAGCAATACATTAAAAGGATCATACACCATGACCAGGTGGGACTTATCCCAGGGATGAAAGTATTTTTCAATATCCGTAAAGCAATCAATATGACTCACCACATTATAAAATTGAAGAATAAAAACCATTTGATTATCTCGATAGATGCAGAAAAAGCTTTTGACTAAATTCAACATCCATTTGTCATAAAAACTCTCCAGAAAGTGGGAACAGAGGGAACCTACCTCAACACAGGTAGGCCATATACCTACAGCTAAGTCTACCGCTAACATCATATTCAATGGTGAAAAACTGAAAACATTTCCTCTAAGATCAGGAGCAAGACAAGGATGTCCACTCTAACCTCTTTTATTCAACATAGTTTTCTAAGTCCTAGCCATAGCAATCAGAGAAGAAAAATAAATAAAAGGAATCCAAATTGGAAAAGAAGTAAAACTGTTACTGTTTGGAGATGACATGATACTATACATAGAAAATCCTAAAGATGCTACCAGAAAACTACTAGAGCTCATCAATTTACCATCACATTAAAAACAACCAAACAAACAAACAAAACCCTAGGAATAAACCTACCTAAGGAGGCAAAAGACCTGTACTTTAAAAACTATAAGATGCTGATGAAAGAAATCAAAGATGACACAAACAGATGGAAAGATACACCATATTCTTGGATTGGAAGAATCAATATTGTCAAAATGACTATACTACCCAAAGCAATCTATAGATTCAATGGAATCCCTGTCAAATTACCAATGGCATTTTAAGCAGATCTAGAACAAAAAAATCTAAAAATTTGTATGGAAACACTAAAGACCCCAAATAGCCAAAGCAATCTTGAGAAAGAAAAACAGAGCTGGAAGAATCAGGCTCCCTGACTTCAGACTATATATACAGCTACAGTAATCAAAACAGTATGGTATTGGCACAAAAACAGAAATATAGACCAATGGAACAGGATAGAAAGTCCAGGGATTAACCCATGCACCTATGGTCAATTAATATGACAAAGGAGGCAAGAATATACAATGGAGAAGAGACAGTTTCTTCAATAAGTGGTGCTGGGAAAACTGGACAACTACATGTAAAAGAATGAAATTAGAACATTCTCTAATACCATACACTCAAAATAAACTCAAAGTGGATTAAAGACCTAAATGTCAGACCAGATACTATAAAACTCCAAGAGGAAAGCATAGGCAGAACACTCTTCAACGTAAACTGAAGCAATATCTTTTTGCTCCATTTCCTAGAGTAATGAAAATAAAAACAAAAATAAACAAATGAGACTTAATGAAACTTAAAACTTTTGCACAGCAAAGAAAACTATAAACAAAATGAAAATACAACCTACTTTCATGGGAGAAAATATTTGCAACCAATGTGAATGACAAGGGACTAATCTCCAAAATATACAAAGAGCTCATGCAGCTCAATATCAAAAAAACAAATAACTCAATCAAAAAATGGACAGGAGATCTAAATAGACATTTCTCCAAAGAAGACATACAGATGGCTAAAAAGCACATGAAAATTTGATCAACATTGCTAATTATTAGAGAATGCAAATCAAATCTACAATGAGGTATCACCTCACAACAGTCAGAATGGCCATATCAAAAAGTCTACAAACAATAAATGCTGGAGAGGGTGTGAAGAAAAGGGAATCATCCTACACTGTCGGTGGGAATGTAAATTGGTACAGCCATTATGGAGAGCAGTATGGAAGTTCCTTTAAAATCTAAAACTAGAGCTACCATATGATCCAACAATCCCACTCCTGGGCATATATATGGAGAAAATTATAATTTGAAAAGATACATGCACCCCAATGATCATAGCAGCACTATTTACAATAGCCAAGACATGGAAGCATCCTAAATGTCCATTGACAGATGAATGGATAAAGAAGATGTGGTACATACACACAATGGAATACTACTCAGCCATAAAAAGAATGAAATAATGCCATTTGCAGCAATATAGATGAACCTAGAGATTATCATACTAAGTGAAGTAAGTCACACAGAGAAAGACAAATATCACGTGATATCATTTATAGGTGGAATGTAAAAAAATGATACCAATCAACTTGTTTACAGAGCAGAAAGAGATTCACAGACATAGAAAACAAACTTATGGTTACCAAAGGGGAAAGGTGGTGGGGAGGGATAAATTAGGAGTTTGGGATTAACATATACAGACATATATATACATATACATATACATATATAAAATAGATAATCAACAAGGACCAACTGTATAGCACAGGGAACTCTACTCAATATTCCGTAATATCCTATATGGGAAAAGAATCTGAGAAAGAATAGATATATGTATATGTATAACTGAATCAATTTGCTGTACACCTGAAATAACACAACATTGTATCTCAACTATACTCCAATATTTTAAAAAAATCCTCATGATTTATGCCTTCTGATAACTTGGTGATAAATACTGTCACAATAGTATTTTCTAATACTAAAAGTAGCTATAAAACAAAGTTCACTTTCCATCATGTGGCAAGTTCCAGGGTCATTTTTAGTCACATCAGTAAAATTACTAACTTCCTCACCTTGTCCCTAACAACCTATTCTAATACTTTCCCGTATTTTTTAAAATAAATCATATATAACAAAAAGGTATTAATTTATGCAAAACAACAACATAAAATAAATGTCTATGGAATAGACATGTGGGAAAATTGTTCAGGAGATTTACAGATGCTTGTTTGTGTTATAAAATTATAAGTTTAGTTGGAAATTATTGATTGAGTCCCTAAATTCCCAGGCACACTGATGGGCTCTATGGATACCTGGTGAACATGATGAACTTTGTCCCTCCTCTCAAGGAACTTGTATCCAAAGGAGATTCGGGACTCTAAGATATGGATTGTTTCCATCCATGTGTTCTATATACACTAATTGTGTGGTGTGCATGTGTGAAGTATAGAGGCCAGGGCATCTAGAGACTGGTGTACCTCTCTTCCCTCCTATCAGTTTCACGTTGTGGATGGAAGCTACAGAAAGTCCATGGTTGGTTTTTCTGGCTGTCAGTGCTTTGCAAAGATGAAATTTTCCCTCTTGGGCACAACAAGTTCTCTGTTTCTATGAAAAGTCCTCCAGCAGAGATCTGATGAGATCTTGGGTGTGGTCAAGGGGGGAATTTAGACGTCAGTGAGCTGCCATTAAGGACAAAGTTTTCTTTCAATTCTGAGATTAGGTGACTTTTGAGAATCAATGCTGCCTTAAGTTTCTTTTGAGATGAGCCAAAATGTTTCATCTATCTACACTGTAGGATTGTGATAGCTTCTAAAGAGTTTGACAAATATATACTGGTGTAAAACTGCTGAAGATGAATAATTTGTCTTGCAAAGTTTTTGCTTGCTTGCAGTTTTGTTTTCTGGAAAAGAAAAGCAGTAGTTTATATAGTTATCCAAACTAAAAAAAAAAAAGCCCAGATTGGCTATTTCTTTATAAAATTTTTTATTGAAAAAAATCATTAATATAAAGTCATTACATTTACTTTTGTTATTAGTTTGCTTAAGGCAATCTGGAAGGAATGTGAGAATAGATATTCATACAGTCTTTTAGTAAACACCCTTATTATAATTTATATATAATAAGATCCTTCTTAGTGATAATTAAATGATTCTTAGTAAAGTTATAGAATTGTGCAACCATAATCCAAATCTAGTTTTAGAAGCTTCCACCACTGAAAAAGATCCCTTAAATCTATTTGTAACCATTCATTATTCCAAACCCAAGGCCGAGGGAACCAGTGATTTGCTTACTGTTTTTATAGATGGATTCTTATGGGAAACTTCAGATACATGGAATCCTACAGTCTAGCCTTGAGAGCCTGGCTAGAGGATCACCTGTGTTACAGCATGTATTAGTATTTCATTCCTTTTTATTGATGGATAATACTCCATGGTATAGATATTCACATTTTGTTGGTACATCCCTCACTCTATGGACATTTAGATTGTGTCCAGTTTTTGACTATTATGAATAACAGTGCTATGAACATTCAAACACAAGCCTTTTTGTGGACATTTCTTTCAGGTAGGTTATTATCTAAGAATATAATTATTGAAATGTATGGTATGTTTAGGTTTAATATTTAAGAAACTGACCTATTGATTTTCAAAGTGGCTGTACCTGATACGTTCCCACCAGCAAGACACAAGGTCCTAGTTTTTCCACAACCTACCAACACTTGCCCTTGTTGGTCTTTTTGGTTATATCAATCCTGGTTGATGTGTAGTTGCATCTAATTGTGGTTTTAATTTTCATTTTCCTAATGATAAATGATACTGATCATCTTTTCAATACTTATTGGCCATTTGTATATTTTCTTTGGCAAAATACTTATTCAACTCTTTCACTCATTTTTTAATTGGGTTGTTTATGTTCGTATTATTGAACTGAAGGACTTGCTTATATATTCTGAATACAAATTCTTTATCTGATATATTATTTGATAATATTTTCTTCCAAGCTGTGGCTTGTCCTTTAATTGTTTAACAGAAGTTAAAAAGTTGCTGCTTTTGATGAGCAGGAAGTTTTAATTTTGATGAAGTCCAATTTATCACTTTTAGTTTTAGGTATTGTGCTTCTGTTGTCTCCAATAAATCTTTGCCTGACTCCATGTATCAATGATTTCTTGTGTTTTCTTTTAAGTTATTTTATAGTTTTATCTTACATTTAGGTCTGTGCTCCATTTTGAGTTAATTTTGGCATAAAATATGAAGTATCTTTTCATTTTTCTTTTCATATGGAAATCCAATTGTTCCAGCACAATTTGTGAAAACAAAATCTATGCTTTCTCCATTCATGCTTTTGCACTTTTGTTAAAATCAGTTGTCCATAAATAATTTAATCTATTTCTTTATGCTAACAGCACACTGCTTGTTAACTGTAGCCATATACAATGTTTGAAATCAGGTAATCGAAGTCTTCCTATATTGTTCTTCTTTGTCAAGTTTGCTTTGGCTATTCTATGTCCTTTGCATTTCCATACAAATTTTAGTATCAATGTGTCCATTTATAACAAGTTTTCTGGGCCTTTTGATAGGGATTATGTTGAATTTATAAATCAATTTGGGGATAATTGCTTTCTTCATATTGAGTCTTCTGGTTAATGAACATGTTATATTCTACATGTATTTAGTTCTTTAATTTCTCTCATCAATATTTCGTAGTTTCAGTGTACCAGTCTTTCGCGTCTCTTGTCAAATTTAATCCCTAACAATTTCTTATTTTTAAGATACTATTGTGAATGGCATGATATTTAAAATATCAATTTCTGATAGTATGTTGCTAAAATACCTAGATATAATTGGTTTTTATATATTCAGGTTGAATCCTGAAATTTAGGTAAACTTGTTAGTTTTAAGAGCTTTTTTTGAGATTTCATCGGATTTTCTACATTGATGATCATGCCTATGAATAAGAAATTTTAATTCTCCCTTTCCAGTGTGGATGCCTTACATTTTTGTATTTCTTTATTGCACTGGCTAAAACCTACAGTTAAATGTTGAATAAAAGTAATGAGAGCAGAGGCCCCTGTCTCATTCTTAATTTAAGAGAAAAGCACTAACTCTTTCACATTAAATATAATGTGATGTTAACCATAGGCTTTTCGTTGATGTCTTTATCAGACAGAGAGAATTCCCTTCTATCCCATTTGTCAAGAGTTTTTATCAGGAATGACTGTAATTTTGTCAAATGCCTTCTCTACATCTACTGAGCTGATCATTGTGGTCTTTGATAGAAAATTTCAATCTATGGTTATGAAGGACACTGGTCTATAGTTATCTTTGCTTATAACTGTTTGGTTTTGGTAGCAGGATATAGTATGAGTTGGGAAGTATTCCCTCCTCTTCAATTTTCTTGAAAGAGTTGGTTAGAATTTGCATTATTTCTTCTTAAAATTTGTCAATACACTGGTAAGCCATTTGGATCTGGAGTTTTCACTGTGGGAAAGTTTTATACTACAAGTTCAATTACTTTAAAAGGAATGTGATTGCTCATGTTATCTTTTTCTTCTTGGTTGCGCATTGGGAGTTTGTATCATTCAAGGAAATTCATCAATTCCGTCTAAGTTGTAGATTTCATTGGCATAAAATTGTTTATGTTATTCATATATTAATGTTCATATACTATCCTTGCAATATCTATAGAGTCTATAGTTACTACCCCTTTATTGATCTTGATATTGGTAATTGTGCCCACTGGGTTTTTTCCCCATCAGTCTGTCTAGCAGTTTATTAATTTTAGTGATTTTCTCAAGCATCTAGTTTTTGATTTCATTGCTCTTCTCTATTGCTTTTCTGTTTTTTATTTAATTATTTTTCACTGTAAATTTTTATCACCTTTAGTCTGCCTATGTTGGGCTTAACTTGATGTTTTCTTTCTATTTTCTTAAGATAGAAACTGATGACAAATACTTTTACCTTTTGTATGTCTGAAGAGGACTTTATTTTGTCTTCCTGTTGAGTTCTGAGCATAGAATTCTAGGTTATCTGTTGCTTTTTATTGACTTTTAGTATTTTAAAGATGTTGCTCTGCTCTCTTCTCACTTGTATTTTTTCTGATGAGAAATTGATGTCATTCTTACATTTATTATGTTGAAGGTAATGTGTTTATTCTCTGGTTGCTTTTGAGATTTCCTTTTATCACTGGCTTTGAGCAATTTGATTATGATGTAAGCCTTGTTGTAGTTTTCTTTATGTTTCTTGTGCTTGGAGTTTATTGCACTTCTTGGATATGTGGGTTTATAGTTATCCACAAATTTGGAATCATTTTAGACATTATTTCTTCAACTAACTTTTCTTTTCTCTCTGCTTTCTTTCCATTCAGGGATTTGGGTTGAAATTGCCCCATACTCACTGATACTCTGATTATTTTTTCTTTTTTTTTTTTCTGTTTCATTTTGGTTAGTTTCCATTGCTATGTCTTCAAGTTTGCTGATCTTTTCTTATACAATGTTTAACCTGTCATTAATTCCCATCTAGTGCATTATGCGTCTCACACATTGTATTTTTCTTCTCTAGAAGTTTGATTTGGGTCTTTAAAAAATATTTTCCATGTTTCTTCTTATCTTTTAAATATCTGGACTACAGCTGTCAGGACTGTTTTAATGCTCTTGTCTGACAATTTTAACATTTATATCAGTTTTGGATCAATTTTGATTAGTTGATTTTTTTTCTCCTCACAGGTCCTATTTTCTTGCTTCTTTCCATGACTAGAAATTTTTTATTGGTTCCCGAGCATTGTGAATTTTGTCTTGTTGGTGGCTGGATATTTTTGTATTCCTATATATTATTATTTATGTTTATTCTGTGACCCAGTTAAGTTACTTGCAAAGAGTTTGATCCTCTCTGGCCTTCCTTTTTAGATGTGTTATGTGGAACGAGAGCATGTTTAGTCCAAGGCTAGTCATTCATCACTGAAAGAACTAAGATCCGTCTGAGTGCTCTACACAATGCCTTGTGAGTTCTGAGAATGTTCAGTCTGGCTGCTATGAGAAAATATGATTTTTGGTCTGATGTGAGTCACAAGTACTATTCCCTTTAATCTTTTTGGGTCGTTCTTACTCTAGACTAGAGTAATTTCCTCACATTAATGCACTGAACAGTACTCAGCTGAATACTTCAGTGGGCCCTTTGCAAATATCTCGAATTCTTTGTGTATCTCTCTGCTTTCTAGTATTCTCTCCTGAGAACTAACTGGCCTGCTCTCCCCAATGTAGAGAGTTGGCTGTCTCTACCTGGTTTACCCCTCCCAGAAGTAAACTGGGGCAATATAAGTTCATCTTATTTACTTCTTGTGTCTCGATGGTCACTGTATTTTGTTGCCTGAGGTCTAGTCCTTGTATATTTTGGTTTTCTTTTGATTGGAAGATAAATCTGGTCCCTGATATCTTAACTTTGCAAAACGTAAGTCCCTCTCAATCTTCTTTCATAATGAAAATTTTCTTATTTCCAATAGACAACATAAGGGCATACAATTTGCACCTTACATATTGGCTTGCTAAAGACACGATTTTCCAAATTAATTTCTTGAGGAGTCTTCTTGGTCAGTTTTCTAAACAGTGGCAAAGCATCTTTCCTTTAACTCATAATGATCCATTTACAAACATAACAATTTAATTGTTATTAATTAGTCCTGGCAGCTTTTGTCTCAATGTTTTTCTCCTTTATGACTCGATTGCACTGCCAGCAAAGAAGCCCCATTCTCTCTGGCAAAGAAACCTCTGAAGAAATGTTTTGGGGGCTGACTGTCCTAAAGATGGCTTCTTTCAGCTGCAATTTAAGTGTTGAGCTGAAGATAGAGCCTAATCCATTTGATTTCTGATCTCTATGATAGCATATGCCTCCTGAAGCAGTGTGGAAAGTCAAGGTCAGCTGCAGCTAATCATCACAGAATTTGAACTTCAAAAAAAAATGGAAATAGAACATTTTCATGAAGAGCCCTTATATCCTTTTGCTTCCTTTCCAAGACTTACAAGAGCGTTTTTTTCCCAATCCCAGGGCAGAATGAAATCATTATTCAGTCTTATCTTAAGGGGATAAAAATCCAGCTAAATACCCATTTAGAACTATTTCCTTTTCTTACAATGTACATTCCTCAATGGATTTCATGAGGATTATTGAGCTCCTGGTTTTGTTTTGCATTTTTCCTTTTTGTAAAATAGGCCAGGCTCCTTAGAGGAAAGTACTTCAATAAAATGCTTGTCTAAAGTGAGAGGTTTAAAAGACATCCGTTTTAGAAGGCAAAGCAAGGGGGAAAGAGAGGAAATGACGTATACATCCAGACTTCTTCGTACAAGCATGGCCACTCATTCTGTGGATGAAGACTTACTGGCAAATCCATTAGGCCGGCAGGGAAGGTTCTGGGCTCTGAGCCAGGCTGCCTGGATTCAAATCCTGGTTTTTCCCCCTACTGGCTGAGCCATCTTCAGCCAAGTTACATAACTTCACTGTACCTCTGTTTCCCCAACTCTAAGTGGGGTAGTGATACCACCTCTTTCAGAAGTTTGATATGAAGATAATTCAAGTTAATATTTATAAAGCTCTTAGAATAGCTCCTGGTGCATAGAAAGTGACATATATACAAGTATCCTACAAAATATGCATTTTTAAATGTATTTACTGGGAAATATAACCATTTGCTGACCCAAGAATCACCCCATGTCGGGAACTGTCATTTTGTGCAAATGTTATGAAGGTTGAGTTCTAGTGGGAAATATAATTGAATTAGCAGGGCATTCTTTTCATAAAAAATGTATTGAGGGCTTCCTGGCTATTAAGCATAATGTAAGGTGCTAGGAACATAAAGATGAATAAGGGCTAAGTTTCACTTAAGGAGCATTGTAGTCAGCCGACCAATAAATGGATCATTTTAAAGCAATGTGGAGATGCAATAGCAAGACTGTTTCTAAGGAGCACCAGATAAAAGTTCCTAATCCGGTGTGTGTGGGGGTGGGAAATTAGGTCAAAGAAAACCTCCTGGAGTTGGTGAGTGTAAGGCATTCAAACTGTGAGGAGGGAAAGGGCATTCCTGGTAGAAGGAGAGAAATGACAGACATCGTGATTCAGGGAACAAAGCAAGTCATACACTCAGCATCACTGGAGCCTGAGAAGGCAAAGGGAGCTCTATGATTTTGAGAACTTTGCCCTTCTTGCTAACTCTTTTTACAAGTGATCTCTCTAAATAGGGCAGTATTGTATTTCAAGAGCTAGGAAGCAAAAAATGGATGGTGGTTGCCAGGGTGGAGGCTGGGTCCCGTGAGTGGAGGCTGGTCCTGTGAGTGGAGGCTGGATCCTTTGGGCTGGTCATATCCTGACATGTCACCTTAGGTTCTGGGACTGCACCCAAGCTCTAATGTTCAGGACACAGTTTCATCGCTTCTCCCACAGGTGAAATGAATCTCAGGTTGACACATAATACCCAGACTCATAAGAAGCTCGTTTTCAACCAGATATCATATTATAAATATACATCAAACTCTAAATCTTGCACAATAGCCAACTGACCAGAGGCTCACGGTGCCTCCGATCCCAGTCTTGTTGGTTAAATCCATTTAGGAAATCAAATTAGGGATCACATTGCTGATTGGTCATCATCATTCTTCAGGGGCATTTTCAACAGCCTAGACTAGTGGATTCCCCACTCTTTTTATCAATCTGCAAATATCTCCATCTCAATGACACATATTGATCCTTGAGGGTGAGAAGAAACTTCCTCTTCTGGAGAAAACTGAATACAATCTAATCATTCACTGCTTCGTGGCTTCCTGGTTTTAGAATTTGTGCAATCTTGTGGGCTTATTTTAACATATCCTTATCTCAGATGGCTACATTACATTGTGACTGACTTGGCCACAGCTTTCTGTAACACTAGACCTGTAATCACGTATGTAGTATTAAAGAAACACTGTCGTCTTCTCAAGTGGGTGTAGGGGTTTCTTGTTTTCTTCACAAAAAATATGGTGAGGGCTTCCCTGGTGGCACAGTGGTTGAGAGTCCACCTGCCGATGCAGGGGATACGGGTTCGTGCCCCGGTCCGGGAAGATCCTACATGCCGCGGAGCGGCTGGGCCCATGAGCCATGGCCGCTAAGCCTGCGCGTCCGGAGCCTGTGCTCCGCAACGGGAGAGGCCACAACAGTGAGAAGCCGGCGTACCACAAAAAAAAAAAAAAAAAAAAAAAAAAAAAAATGGTGAAATCTTTCCCATTGTAAGTTACTGTTGTGAAGCTGATATGATCCATCGTTTGTTGATTTTTGTTAGATTTCAAAGGATAATTTTTTCCTTCACTTTATCTCTTACTCCAGGTTTTGGGGGTGTTTTTTTTTGTTGTTGTTTTAGTTTTAGATTTTGGTGGTTGACACTGCTTACTAATTATAGCCTTTAAATGTACTCCTGGGGCCAGGCAATAAGGGAACTGCTTGAACAGGTATCTTTGATGAGTGGAGGCTATGAGTGTATCAGGATTAAAGCTGAATGATAAAAACCATGTACAGTGAAAAAATTACTACGCTTCATTTGCAAACTTCAGAAGCAGAAGAGAAACCCCAAATGCACTATATATTCATTCCTTGATCCTTTCTTCTTAGGTGGGTCACCCAGATCAAATCACCACCTGGTTCTTAACTCCTCCAAACAATCTCTTGCCATATAAGCTCCCTGAATATTTTCCATGCCTTTTGAATTTTTGTCTTTAATCATAAGTCAACAATGACTTGCTGCATCCAGCAGTGTAGTACCTACCATATGGGACAAAGAATTATCTGTAAAAAAAAACACAACAACTAACCAAGCAAACATAAAACATAGCTGGGAAGACAAGATGTAGGAAAAAGAATCACATATTTTTCTTTATTAAAAATCAACATACATAAGTTGTTTTACTAGAGAATACAATCACTCATGAATTTCAGAGAAGAATTATAATAAGGATTTAGAGCAGTAGTGGTTTAATGATAAAGGTGGGACTTGTGATGAACCTTAAAGAATGGATACATTAATCACGTGGTGACACAAAGGAGATTTTAGAAAAGGAAAGTTTAGGTAAAGCGGAGACAGGAATGCAGGTTTCGTGTGTGTGCCTTGTGTGTCCGTGTTTTTCAAGGACAGGTTATAAGAAGTCCTGTGGAGGGAGGGGGCTGTTCCTATGATGAAATTCAGGTAAATATATTTGAATAGGTAAAAATAGCTACTATTTATAAAGTGCTCCTATGTTAAGTGTCCTACATAAATTATCTCATTCCAATCTTAACCAAAGACATGTGAAGTAGGTACCACTATTTTTATCCCCATTTTACAGAAGAGGAAACTGAGGCTTAGTGCCTGAGGTCACACAGCCAGTGAACAGTGGAGTCAGGGTGGCAACCTAGAAAGCTGGGCTACTGAGTCTAGGCTCCTTCTACAAGACCATTAGGCCACATGCCAGGGGCTTCTTTGTAAGAAACAGGAGTTCTGACTTGTTGCCTTAAGGTGACAGAAGGCCATTACAGCTCTCCAGGTGACATGGTGAAAGCAGTATCTAAGGACAAGCAGCATCACAGGTGCACAGAGGGATTTGGGATGAGCTCACGGAATCAGCGAGGAGAAGGGGATGAAAGTGAGGACAAGTCATCAATAAAAACCTCACCAAGTCCTTACCTCTCTCTGCATTTTTTAGCTCTAATATGGACATGTTTTGGGTATGGTGAAAAGTGGAATAGCATAGACCACCCTCACCTCAGTGCTACCCACTTCCCCTTGGAGCACATTCTGATTCAGTGTAAGGATTTTGACTGCGTCCCATTTGTGGGCACATTAAGAGGTTTGGGTAATTTGGCCAGCTGGGAAGAGATTATTTTTTGAGCCAGGAAAGCAAATGAATAAAACCCTTGATACCTAGAGTAGGTGTAATTTGTTGCTTAAACACGCATCTTAGGGCTTCCCTGGTGGCTCAGTGGTTGAGAGTCTGCCTGCCGATGCAGGGGACACGGGTTCTTGCCCCGGTCCGGGAGGATCCCACGTGCCGCGGAGCGGCTGGGCCCGTGAGCCATGGCCGCTGAGCCTGCATGTCCGGAGCCTGTGCTCCGCAGCGGGAGAGGCTACAACAGTGAGAGGCCTGCGTACCACAAAAAAACCGACAAAAAGACAAAAAATATGCACCTTATTCACCTTGAGGCTCACTGGTCCTGGCTATAATTCAGGATAAGCCATCGTTTTTGTGAACGCACACCACAACCATGAACTTGCTTCCTGTTTGCTAAGTATGGCAGTAGAATGCGACTTCTGATGATCTCTTTTCTTCTTCCACTTACACCTTAGCTCTTAATGAACTCCCACTACACCAATGGTCATTTTGAATAATTCATGCTTTTAATTTTTCCCAATGATCCCCATGTGCTTTGATACAAGTAGTTCCACCAATCAATGAAATAAGTCCAAAGAGAAATACAGTGTTTTTTTGTGGCAGACAGAAATGCTTTGCCAACTTTCTAGTGAACCCAATACAGAAGGGCATATTCTTATTAAAGCAAGGAAAAAGAATAACTAACATATATAGCCCTTCTGTTTAGGTGTTACCCTTTCCAAAATTTTCTGTAACAAGAACAACAGCAAAATCAGCATGATTTTGTTGCACGTATAGCTGAAACCTGGCACTCCATGAGCAGTATTATTGCCGAGAGTAATTAAGTTATTCAGATTTTGACCATATGGCATATAGTTATAACTGCTTTAATGTTCTTTTTCTACAAATTCTATCATGTGTGCCATTTTGGTGGCTACTGATCGATTTTCTTTTCCTTCATTATGGGTCATATTTTCCCACTTCTTTGCATATTTTTAAGTGGATGCTACACATGAATTTTACGTTGTTGAGTGCCCACACTTTTGTTTTCTTTTAAATATTCTTGACCTTTACTCTGGGTTGCAGTTAAGTTACTTGGAAAGAGTTTAAGTTGTTCTTTTTAAGCTTAGTTAAGTGAGATCAGAGTAGCCTTTAAATGTAGGGAAAATATTCCCAACTGCTGAGGCCGTGCTCTTCTAAATATTTGACCTGACGTCTTCTGTATTGTGATTGTTTCTCTACTCTGGCTTGTGGGAATATGAAGCATTTTCTGCCCTGTAGGAGCTCAGTTCTCCTGCTCCTGTCTGGTGGCTCTCTCCCTGCTTCCTGGTTTCCCATCAGCACCCAGCTGACAATTCAAAGGGAACCCTCGGCCGAGCTCTGTGTGTGTGTGTACCTGTATTTCTCCCTTGTTTGTACATTTCTCCCTCCTATCCAGGATTTTGCCTGCAGATCCTGCCACCTGTGCCTTCTAGAAACCTCACCTCTGTCTCCTTGCTCAGGAGGGCCACTGTGGCCGGAAACAGTCTGCTGCCTGCAGAAAAGAGCTGGGCAAATCCCAGGGGCTCACCTTGTTTGTTTCCTGTTCTGTCTGTTGCTCAGTGTCTAAAAGTTGTTACTCCACATATATTTAGACTGTTTTTTTTTTTTTTTCTTCAGTTATCTAAGGATGGAGAGTAAATCTGGCTCTGGTTACCTGCCTTGATTGGAAGAGAAAGGCCAGGTATTCAGATGTTAGATATGCCAGAAATAAGATAAAACTTTGAAAACTTTCGGTGATTATAATAAATTATGAGACACTTCCTTGTGCTCAAAACCAAATCTGGAATCATTCAAATGTTCTGTGAGCCCTGTGAACAGAACAGGGATCTCTTCCAGATCCTCATTATATCTTTCCACTGCAAAAACTGATGTTCCAAAATTCTGTTGTCCTTACATCAACGTTTTATGAGGAGGAATGAGCCAAAAGAAGAATCTCAGGACCAGCAGGTGTGGAAGACTATTAACTGCATTTGGGATAAAAACCATCATGATATGTATGTTTATGTACATACAACCACATACACATTTGTTTGAATGGAGTTATAATTGATAACTGACAATATTTGGGTGTAATACATGTTATGATAAATTAGATTGATGGTTAAATTAATATTTGATATATCTTATTTCATGCCTTGTGTTGCATGTCTTTCTAATACTTTATATCTTTACCTGGTAATAGAGAAAATTCAATGTATTTTATTATTTCTCAGATATCTGTGATTCTGGTCATATATCCAGGTCAAAGTGTTGAATATCAATAATCACTTTATACTACAGTAGATGTGGCCAGTGTAGTGAAATGCAGCTCAGCTGTCAATACATTGATCAGATAAAGGATATTTGGCATCTAGGAGACTGGGCACAGACATATTCCTGAGCAAAGCCTGGCATATAGTCAAGAGAAGGTTCCAGTAGTGCCAGTAGGAAAGGTCCTGGCTAGTGGGGGTTTGACAACCAAGAATCCAACAGAATGCAATAAGTGACTTGCAGGTAGAAAGGAGATTTGGCAGCAAATAGAGAAAAATTCCAGATCCAGGAAGAAGAGATCTTTGGGAAATCTCAGTGTAAGTAATATGGGTAGACACATGGAAATTAGAACTTTAGTCTCTGAAGAAGACAGAGTAGGGACAGGAAAGGCCTCTTTCTTCAAGGAAGTGGGCAAATGAGAAGAGGAGACCAAGATGAAAAAACAAGGGGTTAAAATCCCAAATATATAAGAACTCATACAGCTCAGTAGGAAAAACTCAAACAATCAGATTAAAAAATGGGCAGAAGATCTGAATAGACATTTTTCCAAAGAAGACATGAAACTGTCCAACAGATACATAAAAAGATGCTCAATATCACTAATCATCAGGGAAATGCAAATCAAAATCACAAAGAGATATCGTCTCACACCTGTCAGAATGGATGTGATGAAAAAGACAAGAAATAACGAGCATTGGGGACGGTGTGGAGAAAAGGGAATCCTTGGGCACTGTAGGTGGGAGTGTAAATTAGTGTGGCCACGGTGGAGAACAGCAAGGAGCTTCCTCAAAAAATTAAAAATAGAACAACCACATGATCCAGCAATTCCACCTCTGGGTACTTATCCAAAGGAAACAGTAACCCTTAACTCAAACAGATTATCTGCATCCCCACGTTCATTGCAGCGTTATTTGCAACAGCTGACACATGGAAACAACCTACATATCAATCGATGGATGAATGCATAAAGAAAATGTGGTATATGTATTCAATGGAAGATTATTCTGCTATGAAAAAGAAGGAAATCCCGCCATTTACAACAACATAGGTGGACCTTGAGGGCATTATGCTCAGCGAAATAAGTCAGACAGAGAAAGACAAATACTATATGGTTTCATTTCTATGCAGAATCTATAAAAACACAAAAACCAGAAATCATGGGTACAGAGAACATCTTGGTGGTCACCAGAGGTCAGGGGGTGGGATGTGTGCAGGAAATTGGCAAAGGGGGTCAAAGTTACAAACTTCCAGTTATGAGATAAATAAGTTTTTGGGATGTAATGTACAGCATGGTGACTACAGTTAACAATACTGTATTGTATATTTGAACATGGCTGAGAGTGTAGACCTTAAAAGTTCTCATCAGAGGAAAAAAAATGTGTAGCTATATGTGTTGATGGATATTAACTGAACTTATTGTGGTGATCATTTGGCAAAATGTACATGTATCAAGTCGTTTGGCTGTACACTAAAATATACTGATATGTAGTTATGTCTTAGTTAAAATAAAAGTGAAAATACCTAGTAGTGTTGGGAAGTTACTTGATGCAAGAAGGTACTTGCTATAGGGCTGAGGATGTGCTTTCGGTCAGCACTTTGCCGAAGACTGTGGGGTGGTCTGCTGAGTTTTAAGTGGATTCAAACTTAAATATAGAAATAACTTTAGACCCCAGAGTGAGAGCGTTTGAGGCAGTAAGCAGATTGTATTATTTTGGAGAATGTGCTGACTGTATCAGTTCAGACCCTTTAAATCAACTCAGTTTAACTCCACAAACGTACACTAAGAGGTCATTAGAAAGATGTCAGAGATATGTCACTCTGGGATTAATTCACTAACCTGCTCACAACATTCTTCAGTAATAATGTAATAGGGAAGAATTTTTGTATTTCATTACAAGTTAATCACAAAAGGGATGTTGCCTATAAGCTTAAAGTGTACACAGTGGCCCATCTCTGGGAACCCTGCCTCCCAGGTAATGAGCATTCAGCTAAAATACCTTTGTTTAGCTCACAGGAAACATCCTGACCTGGCCCACCTGTGAATGACTGCAGGGAGGAAGATATTAACACATCTACTCTGAAGGCTGATGGGAACCAGCAAATGTTTGACTTTACTCCCTCCCCTTTCAGTGTAAAAGAAACCTGAATTCTAACTCAGGCAAGATGGTTCTTTGGGACGTGAGTCCACCATCTTCTTGGTCTGCTGGCTTTCCAAATAAAGTTGCTATCCCTTGTCCCAGCAACTTGCCTCTTGATTTATTGGCCTGTCATCTGGCAAGCAGTATGGGCTTGGGCTCAGTAACATTAGCTCTTCTTGTTTCTAGACTTCAAGTCCTTCAACTACAGATGCCCAGATTTTCCCCTTTGGGTGCTTGCCACCTTGCCTTTGATTATTGTTCTTGTTTGGACTAGTTCTTGTTTGGACTGGACCGTTTCTAGGTATGTTGGGCCTCCTTCCAGGACACGGCTTTGGAAATTCACTCTCTGATCCTAAAATTCACTGATCTGATCCATGAAGTAGACCTTCTATGCCATCAAGGGTCTCCAGGGACTGACTGGTATGTTCCTTTAACTGCTTGATCAGCAGTCTTCATCCTGGGTTATAGCCTAAAAATGACTTTTTAGAAGGAATCTCTGAAATGAATCTGTTCTCTTTGATTGAATTCAATTCTCTGATATTAAACGTCTCTCACGAGCCAGGGCACTGGCCTAGCTACAAAGAAGAATGTGTAAGGCTCAGCCTCTACAGTGTGAGAAACACATAGACAGCAGTTAATTACATCGGAGGGTGATGAATGCTGTGAAGAAATCCATGGTGCCTTTGCTAAGAGGAGGGGGCAACTTAACAAAGAAAGAAGACATGTAATATGACCTGGTCTTGTCATTTGGTTTTTTATTTTTAAAATAAATGTGCAGAAAAATTATTATCAGATGACGTTTTATCATATGATCAGAGTAACTATAATAATGGACTCAAAATATGGAGCCATCTACAAAAGACTTTAAGTGGGCAATTTTCATCATACTGCTTTTGGGGTGTGCTCAGAGCCTAGTTTCAGGAATTATCAATCATTTATGGCTCTGGACATAATTTTCAGCCCTGCAATTTAGTGGCTGTATCACCTCTCAGCCTTGGTGGCCACATGTGTGATTATATAATAGCTGAGCATTACCATGCAAGTGTGTCAGTTATCAATTTATTTCCTCTCAGTTCCAAATGCACCCTTCAATGTATTCTGTAATAATGGAATTCCTTTGAGCATTTCTCTTTCAAATTAAGCACAATGTGAAGTTTTCTTAATAGAGGGTCTGGAAAGACCTTGAGGGAGAAGAGGCTTTTTGCAGTTTCTGGTGAGGGCTAGTGAGATGGGCAGTGAAGGTGTCAGACCACCTGGCGGAAGTCACAGGCCCAGGCCCAGGCCACAGTCCCTCAGTGACTTTGCAGCTCTTTCTGCAGCCCTTTCAACAAGGAACCCAGAGCTTCATGCAGCCTGCATGCAGCTGTCATGGCTAGAACATCACATAAACAGGTGGTTTTTCCTTCTGCAAACTCTGTGGCAGCCCTTGTGCTCTGAAGACCTCTGTTCCAGCTGGCGCCCACACCCCCCCTGCATACCTAGCTCATGGGTTGCTGATCCTGGGCTCCCCGCCTGCACTCTGTAGGGTGCCTGCTCTTTGCCCAGCAACCCCAGACCCTCTCCAGTCGGGCCAAATCAGGAAACTTCTCTGCTGTCCTGTGGCTGAACCACACCTTTTCCAGTGAGGTCTGACCCCCTTTCATGTTTGTCCTTCCTTATGGACTCTCCCTCAGCCCTGGGATTCTATACAGGCTTTCTTCTTATCTTACAGTTGCTTTCCTCAATCTTTGTTTAATTATTCTATGAACTTCCCCTGTTTAAACCACCGTCTGTGGTTTCTGTCTCCTGTTTGGACCCAGACTGCTACGACAGCAAGTTTATCATAAGGGTAACGTGGAACATTTGGCATAATAAATGAAAGCAATGATAGCTAATCTCGTTTCTTCTTCCCTCTCTCCTCCTACCACAAATGCTAAACTTTGTTTATAAGAATGTGTGTGTGCTCTGTTCAATACTATGTAACAACCTAAATGGGAAAAGAATTTGCAAAAGAATAGATACAAGTATATGTACAACTGAATCACTTTGCTGTACACCTGAATCCAATACAACATTGTTAATCAACTATACCTTAATATAAAATAAAAAGTTAAGAAAAGAGAATGTGTGCATATCTGAGAGCTTTGGGTGTGTGAGACTCTGTGTTTACACAATGCTAGCTGTGCCTCTCCTTGCTCAGTTTTCTACTGTGTCACTTATTAACGTAGATTTGTATAATGCAAAAATGTAGATTTGAGAGTTGGAAGGAAGCTCTCAGTGACTCTAGTGTAACTGCACATAAAGACATTAACTAACAGGAAACCTAGGATGCTTGCTCAGGGTCACAGAGTTAATTCTGGATGGAAACTTTATAAGAAGCCAAAACCCTAAGGATCAGTCCAGGCTTTTCTCTACAGCTAGAATTCAATCCTCATATAAATTTAAACTACAGAATAATCTAAATGGCTGTGCTAGTTTCCTAGGGCTGTAGAAATTTATTCTCTCACAGTTGTGTAGATCAGTAGCTCAAAATCTTGCAGGACTGCACTTCCTCTGGGAGCTGGAAGAGAGAATTGCTCCTTGCCTCTCCCAAATTCTGGTGGCCATCTGCATTCCTGGGCTTGGAGCTGCATCACTGCCTCTGTCTTCGCAGTGCCTTCTTCCACTGGCTGGTTTTTCCTCTTCATGTCTCTTATAAGGACACTTGTCATTGGATCTAGGGCCCACCTGGATAATCCAAAATTATCTCCTCATCTCAAGATCTTTATCTTGATCACTTCTGCAAAGACCCTTTTCCCAAATAAGGTACTCTTCACACACTCCAGGGATTAGGACATAGATGAACTTTTTCTTGAGGCTACCATTCAGCCCACTGCAATGGTTTGTGTGTTTGTTTGTTTTCAAATAAATTTATATTCCTAAGGTGCCATAATATATGACTCTATTAGCTCAGTTAATAAACCCAGATGTATTTTTCCAATAGCTATTTATTCCGTAGGCAAATTACTTTCCCAAGTGATTTTCTTAGGTTTTGTAATAACAGTCATGTTATGTGAACTTCACTTGGGAAACCTTTAGTCTGTTATGCATTATAATCAACTGTTTCATGTCCCCAAAGGCTGATCCTAATGCAAGCCCACATGTGAAGGGGAGCTGGCTATGACACAATGTAACATATCCTAAGGCAACACTTTCCCCAGGCAGTCAGGTGGATGCCTCATTCCGCTAATATCTGAGGTTGCATAAGCTTAGAGAATATACCTGCATCTCTGAGAATTTGTATGAGGTATCATGACATCTAGGAAGGATTTTGGGTCAGTGATAACACGGACAAGTCCGTGGGCTGCATTCTGTAGAGGTTTAACCACAAAATTCCTTCAGATGTTCAAACGTAACCCATCATTTCTGTGTGGGTTAAACTGACATGATGTAGGAGATTTTCTCCTATATTCCGTAGCTTTTCCTCCTTTCCTTCCTCATGTACCACCTCTTGTTATTTGTATTTAGGTAGAAGTGTTTTTAATATTCATTTAATTAAATGAGGTTTATTTTGAGCATAATAATAGGCACTGTCTGGGTGGGAGGAATAGGCGCTGTGGTTGTGAAAAAGGGGGGGGGGGTAATATGTCTCACACAGGGAAGTTGGTTAAAGGATGCGTATTAAACTTGGGAGAATACCTCTACTACTACTAATTGATTCTGGAATGCGGACAGCTGGGAATGCAGGGAATCCCCCCTTCCACCACCCAAGCTGGGTACAACTCCCTTAATTGTGCCTTCTGATAGGTAATTGTGCTCCATTTCTTACCGGTGCTGGTGGTTGGTTATACAGGGATATGATTTTTTTAAAATGTATTGGTGCCTATCTTTTCTCCCACATTTCCTTGTCTTTCCTGTTTTGGGATATGCCAGAGTGATGACTTTTTCTAAGCCAATTTTAGGACTTTTAAGATATAAATTAAGCTGAATTGACTGAAAACTAAATTCAGGTGATTATATTTGCAAACTAAATCTCAAAACACAATAAAAGTTGTATTTTCTTTTCTTGAAACAGCCAAAAAACAAAACAAAACAAAACAAAACAAAACCCCAAACTAAACCTTCCTTCTGAAAAGTGGAATTCCCTGCATTAAAAAAATTTATTTGGGCTTCCCTGGTGGCGCAGTGGTTGAGAGTCCGCTTGCTGATGCAGGGGACACGGGTTCGTGCCCCGGTCCGGGAAGGTCCCACATGCCGCGGAGCGGCTGGGCCCGTGAGCCATAAAAAAAAAAAAAAAAAATTATTTTATTGAAATGTAGTTGATTTACAATGTTGTGTTAATTTCTACTGTACAGCAAAGTGACTCAGATATATGTATATATATACACATTCTTTTTCATATTTTTTCCATTAGGGTTTACCACAGGATTTTGAATATAGTTCCCTGTGCTATACAGTAGGACCTTGTTTATCCATTCTGTATATGAGTTTGCATCTGCTAATCCCAAACTCCCAGTCCATCCCTCTCCCGTCCACCTCCCCCTTGGCAACCACAAGTCTGTTCTCCATGTTCTACATTTTTAAAATAAATTTCTGATATTCAGATGATGTTGAATGTCACCAATTCTTCCTATATATGTTTTCTGACAAGAAAAACTCACAATCCTCTCCCCATGAACATAAGATTCAAAAGACCACAATAAAGGACAAAGCATGAGTATTTGTTCATGACACACAAACACCTTGGACATCAGCCATCTTTATCTCTAAAGGGCTCTCTATTTCAAAGCCCTTTTAGTTCCTGTGACTTCAGATGGAAACTCTTTATCAGGATGTTCACCAACATCTGCAATTATCTTTTACTGCAGGAATGTATCCGCAGACAACGGCAAGAGCAGTTACTGAGAGATTGGAGGGGACCTGGCGTCTTGGCAGGGAGCAGCTTCTTAGGTCTGAGAACCTTGACCACTTCCTGGTCCTGGCACTTTTCACAGCACATCTGATAAATGGATCTCCAGGATTATGAGAAGGGGACGGGTCAGAAAATAGAGATTCTCTGGCGTGACTGAGGGTGCTGTCTATGTTTTGAATACTCTACTCTGCCTCTTGCTTTCCCCTTTGCTTGCCTTCTATCATTTTCCTCTTCTATCCTGGTCATATTCCTTTCACAGCTCATCTCCCACTGTACACTAGGAAAGTCTAGACATTCATTCAGTTCACAAATATTTCTTGAGTTTAACTATGTTCTCTGCGCTGTTAGATAATGGATATAGAATCATGAATAAACAACTTGCTGGCTCACATGGAGCTTCTACTCTAGCAGGAAAGTTAGACCCTGAACTAACAGCTCTGTTTCACAAAGTGGAAGAGTTCTTCACCAGAATTCCAGAGAGCTGTTCCCTGTAAGGAAAGATCCTCAGCACTGGAGACCAGAAACCAGACTCAGGGCCGAGCATGAAAGGGAGGGTCCCAAGTAGACGTGAGGTGGAGGGTAGGGCTGAAGGGGGAGCACAGAGTCAGTGAAGGGGCAAGGAGGAAGGAAAGGGATTTTTGTAGCTGCCTAAAGTATGAAATTTTGAGGAGCTACAGATATACCTAAAGTGATTTTATTTTTTTGAAAGCTGTCTGCATGAAGCACAGTATATAACCCCTGGGCCTTTAAAGTAAAGCAAATTAAAGTTGTTTTTAAAATTGTTCTTCGGGATTTTAATAGATTTGCATTTGTGTTTGTATTTCTGGGTAACAAATTAAGATTAGCTATTTTTTATTATTATGAGTTTTATTTCATTTATGTAAAGCAAGGTGTTCCTGCTTTTCCTACCTTTTGGCCACTACAAATGATTCAAATAGAATCCTTATCTCAATAAAACTGGAGGAAAAAAAATAAGATTCTTATATTGTGGTTATTTATGGGTGAATAACAGTTTCCACAAAGTGAGATTGATGATGAGTATTATGGCTGAGAAAAACACAGGAGGCTAGTCTAGGAGGCAAAAGGGAGTGGGGCTGCCCTCTGTCCCCCCATCAACTTATCTCTTTCCTTCTTCTTTCTCTCTCTTTCTCCCCACCCCCCAGCAAGTAAATGTGTAGAACTTGAACTTAAATATTCATAATATATAATATATATAACTACAATATATATTATGAAAGCCTCATGGTAATGACAAAGCAAAAACCTATATGGACGCAAAGACGATAAAGAGAAAAGTATCAAAGCTGACACTGAAAAAGGAATCAATTCTCAAAGAAAGACAGCAAGAACAGAAGAAAGGAAGAAAGGGACTGCAGAAAAATCAGAAAACAATGAACAAAATGAAAATAGTAACTCCTTACCTGTCAATAATTATTCTAAATATAAATGGTTTAAATCCTCCAATTAAAAGAAGTTAAGAGTGGCTGAATAGATTAGAAAGCAAAACCCAACTCTGTGCTGCCTACAAGACACTCACTTAAGCTTTAAGAACACTCACAGGCTGAAGGTGATGGGATGGAAAAAAAATAATCCCATGCAAATGCCAACCAGAAGAGAGCAGGTGTATCTATGCTTATGTCAGAGAAAATAGACTTCATGTCAAAGCTATTACAAGAGAAAGAGAGGCCACTATATAATTGATATAAAGGGATCTATTCTTTAAAATGATATAACAATTATAAGTATATATGCTCACAATATTAGAGCACCTAAATATATTAAACAATTATTAACAGACATGAAGGCAGAAACTGACAGTAGTGAACTTTAAAACCCCACTTTCAACAATGGATAGATCATTCAGAAAGAAAATCAACAAGGAGATAAGGGACATGAACAACATTTTAGACCAATGAACCTTAAAGTCATATACAGAACGTTCCATCCAACAGCAGCAGAATACACATTCTTCTAAAGTGCACAGGGATCATTCTCCAGGATAGATCACATTAGGTCACAAAACAAGTCTCTGCAAATTTAAGAAGACTGAAATCATAACAAGTGTTTTCTTTTTTTTTTTTTTTACTCCAGTAGTATGAAACTAGATTCAGTAACAGGAGGAAAGTAGGAAAATCTATAAATATGTGGAAATTAAACAACATGCTTCCAAATAACGAACAGATCAAAGGTGAAAACAAAGGAAAATAAAAAAATATCTTGAGGGAACTTCCCTGGTGGTCCAGCAGTTAAGATGCTGTGCTTTCACTGCAGGGGGCATGGGTTTGATACCTGGTCAGAGAACTGTGATCTTGTATGCCAAGTGGTGTGGCCAAAAAAAAAATCTTGAGACAAAGGAAAATTGAAACAACATACCAAAACTTATGGGATGCAGCAAGAGGTACTATGAGGAAAGTTCTAGTGACAAGTGCCTACACTAGAAACAAACAAGAAAGATCTCAAACAACCTAACCTTAAAGCTCAATGGACTAGAAAAAGAAAAAAAATAACCCCAAAGTTAGCAGAAGGAAGGAAATAATAAAGATCATAGCAGAAATAGATGAAATAGCGACTAGAAAAACAAGAGAAAAGATTAAAGAAACTAAAAGTTGTTTTTTTAAAAGGTAAAGAAAATTGAACCTTTAGCTAGACTAAGAAAAAAGAGAGATGACAAATAAAATTGTAATGAAAGAGGAGACATTACAACTGATCCCACAGAAACACGAAGGATCATGAGACTATTATGCTGACAAATCAGATAACTTCAAAGAAATGGATAGGGCTTCCCTGGTGGCGCAGTGGTTGAAAGTCCGCCTGCCAATGCAGGAGACACGGGTTCGTGCCCCGGTCCGGGAAGATCCCACATGCCGCGGAGTGGCTGGGCCCGTGAGCCATGGCCTCTGAGCCTGCACGTCTGGAGCCTGTGCTCCACAACAGGAGAGGCCACGGCAGTGAAAGGCCCACGTACCAAAATAAAGAAAAAGAAAAAAAAGAAAAAGAAATGGATAAACTGCTAGAAAAAAACAATTTACCTGGACTGAATCATGAAATAACAGAAACACTTAACTATACCGATACTGAAGCTCAACAAGGATGCTACAAGGAAAGAAAATTACAAGCCCATATCCCTGATGAACATAGATGCAAATATCCTTAGCAAAATACTAACAAACAGAATTGAAGAGCATATTAAAAGGATCATACACCACGATTAAGTGGGATTTATCCCTGGGATGCAGGGAAATTTCAACATATGCAAATCAACCACATTAATAGAATGAGGGATAAAAATCATATGACCATTTAAATAGATGTAGAAAAAGTATTTGATAAAATTCAACATCCTTTCAAAATAAAAATTCTCAACAAATTTGTTATAGAAGATATGTACATCGAAAATAATAAAGTCCACATATGACAAGTCCACAACCAACATCATACTTAGTGAAAAGCTAAAAGCCTTTCCTCCAAGACCAGGAACAAGACAAAGATGCCCACTCTTGCCACTTCTGTTCAACACAGTACTGGAAACCCTAGCCACAGAAATTAGGCAAGAAAAAGATATTAAAAAGCACCCAAATCAGAAAGGAAGAAGTAAAACTTTCTCTGCAGATAACATGATCTTATATACAGAACTAAACACTCCACCAAAAAAACTGGTAGAACTAATAAAATTCTGTAAAGTTGCAGAATATAAAATCAACATACGCAAATGAAACCGGACTTCTATCTTCTGTTGTTCATGAAAGTTAACTTGAAATATATTAACAGCTTAAGCATAGACCTGAAACCATAACACTCCTAGAGGAACCTATAGGGAAAAAGCTCCTTGACATTGGTCTTGGCAATGATTTCTTGGGTAAGACACTAAAAGCACATGCAACAAAAGTAAAATAAACAAGTGAGATACAGCCAACTGAAGAGCTTTTGTACAGCAAAGGAAATAATCAATCGATTGAAAAGGCAACCTACTGAATAGGGGAAAATATTTACAAACCATGTAACTGATAAGGGGTGAATGTCCAAAATAGATCAAGAACTCATACAACTCAATAGCAAAAAAGCAAGTAATCCAATTCAAAAATGGACAAAAGACCCGAATAGACATGTTTTCAAAGAAGACATACAAATGACCAACAGTACATAGAAAGGTGCTCAGCATCTCTGATCATAAGAGAAATTAAGTCAAAAGCACAATGAGGTGTCACCTCATATATGTCAGGTTGGCTATCATTAAAAAGACAAGAGATACAAATGTTGGTGAGGATGTAGAGAAACGAGAACCCTCTTACACTGTTGGTAAGAATGTAAATTGGTGCAGCCATTGGGGAAAACAGTATGGAGTTTCCTCAAAAAAATTGCAAATAGAACTAACATATGACCCAGCAATCCCACTAACGAGTATATACCCAAAGGAAATAAAATCAGTATCTTGAAGAGATAACTGCATTCCCATGTTCATTGCCACATTATTCACAATAACCAAGCCATGGAAACAACCTAAATGTCCTTTGAGGGATGGACGGATAAAGAAGATACTGTGTATATATGTATACAATGAAATAGTATTCAGGTATAAAAAGAAGGAAATCTTGCCATTTGTGACAACATGGATGAGTCTGGGTGGCCTTTTGCTAAGTGAAATAAGCCTGAGAGAGAAAGAGAAATACTCTATGGTATCACTTATATGTGGAATCAAAACAAAATAAAACAAAATAAAATATAAAATAAAAAAGCAGATTTCATAGAAGTAAAGAGTAGAATGGTGGTTGCCAGGGGCTGGGGGGAGGAGGAAACAGGCAGTCAAAAAATAAAAATGTTCAGTTATAAGAAGCATAAGTTCTGAGGATCTGATACGCAGCATGGTGACTATAGTTAATAATAGGGTAGTATATACTTGAAAGTTCCTGAGAGTAGGTCTTCTTGAGAACTGGCCACATACACACAAAAAAGTTAACTATGTGAGGTGATGGATGTGCTAATTATCCTGATCTTGGTAATCATTCCATAATTCATATGTATATCAAATCATCACTTTGTACACCTTAAATAAACACAGTTACATTTGTCAATTATTCCTCAATAAAGTTTTTATATATATTTAGATGAAAACATTTAAATATATATAAAAAGGTAAAACCTGTTCATGCCATTTGATGCAACCTCTTTGTAGTGGGATGGGTTTACATAACCGGAAAGGCAAAAATATATTTACATTTAGATAATTATTTACTAACCATGTATAAAAAATAATGTTCAGAAAAATATTTAGGAAATAGAAATGTTTAAAATAATATTTTTAATATAAACGTTTAAAAATGTTTAGAGCAGCACATACCATTGTAGTCCTATGTATTATTTCAATCTTATCTTTATACAAATTATTGACGTTCAAAAGGTTTTTCAAAAGGTAAAAGGAAATGTAATAATATTTTCATTTCTGGAGTGAATTGAGTTAGGAGTGTTATGTCTACATTTTGTTTAATTTTGATATTACATTTTATATAATTTTAAAAATTCTATAAATTATTTTGAAAATCAGAAAAAAACATAAGTGTTGCAAAACCTGTTTAGATTTATAATAGCAACACTCAGGCAACTCTGGTTTGCCCTTATAGAGCATAGCAGGTCCCAATAAACAGCAAATGGTTTTTGATGTTGATATTGTCAATTCCTAATTGCTATCATACTTCTACTGTTTTTTATTGTTCCTAATATCCTTCTACCGCTTATTTATGTAGTGGTCTTGTTCTTGACATGTAAAACATATGTAACTCATTCTTTCAATAATATTTCTTGATAATATATGTAACTATATTTTTCCTCTTCTTTCCTAAAAATCTTGACCTTTGTTGCATTTAATTTAAGTTATTCACTTTAGGGCATGTTTCTTTCTGCTCATTTTACTTTTTCTACTTATTTCTTGGGGAAATAACTGTGGCTTCACATGTCACACAGAAATCTAAGAACACAGACTATAAACCTCAGCTATTTACCGTGTACCTTTATGTTCAGAGCGAATTCTTTTCAGTGTTATGGCTAGGAGACACTTGGGAGATCATGATTCAGCCCATGTATTCTCACTTTTCTGTCTTGCATTCGAGCACGAATAAGCTGAGGTTTGAAGGGGTGGAATGATTGGCTTGGAGTCCAGAGGTCAGTTAACTGCGGAGCTGTCCAGCACCGCAGCATCCTTCCTACAGAGGCTGCTTCTGCTCTTCTGTCTTCCAAAACTTCCTAACCCACAAAACGCTGTTAGCTTTCAGGTTCCTAATAGGCATCACGTCGTCACACCACAACTTCTCTGCAGATGAGAAGGTATTCATTCAGTATATCTCACGAATGATGATTGATAGAAAAGGCAAAACTTGAAAACAGACATAGGTAAGATCAGAACCCAATGCTAGGATGGAGGTTATATTTAGCATCTCAACAAATTTATTGATCTGATAATCTTAATGCCAAACAAATGATGTAAGGGTATCTACGGTGATTGTGGCAACCTGAATATGACAGAAAAGAAGCTCCTGTCTTCCTTCCCAGCCCCCAAATCTGCACCATCTAGCCTGTTGAACAAGCTGGCCGCAGGGTGGTTATTCTTCCCCCTCCCTCGCCCTTGCCCTTTTTATCCGACCCACGGGAGACCCCAGCAGCGATACCTCTCAGGAAACCCTGAATACACCCACTTCTCTGCCTCCATCACTCCGTCCCTCGCCCACGAATCCCAACCCCATCTTCTCATAGGGGCTCCTACAGTGCTTCAGACGTCCACCCCTGCACCCAAAACGGTCTTTGGGAAATGTGAATCCCGCCCCAAGACTCTCCCGCTGAGGAGTTCAGTGGTCTCCTTTGCTCTAAGGGTGTGACTTGTGCTCCCTAACCGACCAGTTCTTGCTGGTTTCAACCCTGGGTCCTCACCATGCCCCGCCCCGCTCCCAGGGTTTGCGCGTCTGTGGTTTTCTCTGCCCAGGGTACGGTTCCCTGACTCTTTTCCTCTAAGGAAGCCCTACTCAGTCTTCAGAGCTCTGCCCAATCTCCGTGCCCTCCCTCTGGGAAGACGGGGTCCTGCTTTGGGGAAAAGACCACTATTACCCGCTACGACGGCCCTTCCCTCCTCTCCCTCCCTTCAGAGAAAAGCTCCACAATCTAACCTCCTTCCTCCCCTGTGCTGCTCCTTTCTTTCCTGCTTCCCATGGAGCCTGCTCACAGAAAGGTCACCGGTGACCCCAAAGACTAAGTCAGAGCAAATCTGATGGTCTGTGCTCTGTCCTCACCACCCCCGGCCATGTGTGAAGGCACTGTCCAACTTTTCTTAAAACGCTTCTTCTCCACGGACTTTCAAAGAATGAATTGTTTTCATAATCTTCCTCCTGTCTCTGAGTCTACTGCTTTTATATCTTCTTTCTCGGTCATCTTTCTTTTTCCACCCCCTAAACATAGATTATTCTCCCAAAGTTCTCTCCTCCACACCTGCCTGGATGACAACTTTACTGCCCTGATTATGATCCCAAAGGACTTTTCTCTTAAAAGATTGCCCTTGGTCCAGTCAAGTCTGCCTTGTGGTAGTTAGCTCTAAACATAACTTATTCCCTTTATTTCACTCCAAGACTCTTTTCAAGAGGAGCTGAGCTTTAAGAACCTTTATATCTTCTTCTATGCTTATCAGTGTGCATCCATACCCTAGATGCTTCATGTTGTTCAAGTAGAATTAATGGATCCTGGGGAAGCCGGGGTCAGGGACTGGAGAGCATCACCCTATATCATGACCATAGTCAGGTCCAGGGCTTCACGTTTTTGCATTCTCTGAACCAAAGTCTTGAATGAGTAACAAATACGGACACATCAACAAAACTGAATCACGAGTCTTGGCAAAATAAATCAAAATCACATGTTTATTTTATTTTTTTTTAGATGTTGGGGGTAGGAGTTTTTATTAATTATTTATTTTTGCTGTGTTGGGTCTTCATTTCTGTGCAAGGGCTTTCTCTAGTTGTGGCAAGCGGGGGCCACTCTTCATCATGGTGCGCGGGCCCCTCACCATCATGGCCTCTCTTGTTGGGGAGCACAGGCTCCAGACACGCAGGCTCAGTAGTTGTGGCTCACGGGCCCAGTCGCTCCGTGGCATGTGGGATCCTCCTAGACCAGGGCTCGAACCCGTGTCCCCTGCATTATCAGGCAGACTCTCAACCACTGCACCACGAGGGAAGCCCAAAATCACATGTTTAAAAAAATCCTTTGAATAGCCTACATCTTCAGCAGTCAAATTTCATTAGAAATTGAGTTGAAGAGAAAAGGCACATCACTTTTCTAATACGCAGAGTGCAACTCCATTGGTGTCAACCAGTCAAATCATGGGGCTGCTTTTTTGTATTTGGTTTTGTTCTTTGTATCACTTTAGCTTCCTGGATTTCAGTGCTTTCTCCTCAGTCAAGGGGCTGGGAGGTGGAGAAGATGACTATTATTCCCTAACCTAGCCGTGTGCCAGGCATGGGCAGAGCAATTCCATTTAATCTTTATGATGCAGCATGTAAGATATTATAAATTCCATTTCACAAATTAAGACCACGAGGCTTGGAAAGGTAGAATAAGTTGCCCAAGGTGAAACAGCTAGAAAGAGGCAAAGCTAGAATGTAACTCTTGACTGCAATGGCCATGATAGAGTGTGGTGTCCAAGGTGGGGGTCAGAAGCCCAGGTATTGAATCCTCCTGTGCAGAGGTGTTCTGTTTGGGAGCCGGAGTGTCTACATATATTTACACCTCATTTTCAGGCCGCTGAGGGGCTGTGCTCCAGGCCCACAACTCCCTCACTATCACCTGGGGACTCACATTCATGTTACCTGCCTGACACCTTTAATCATTTGAACTCTCTATTTCCGTGAAGAGGCATCCTCCCTGACTTTACTGAGTTTATTTTAGTGTTGAGGGAGGGGTGATTAGAATAGAAACCACGGAAAGATACGCAATTACAATCCTAGTGGATGTTAGGAACTGTTTTAAGGATTCCTATAAGTACAAGAAATGTACAATCCAGCTGCGGCTCACATTTATAGAGCTGTGGGCTGCAAACTGCACTCTTACAGTCATCCCCTGACTGATGCTTGCCAATAACTCGCTGGGGAGGGGCTTTGATCATCCCCATTTTATCAATGAGGCTTCTGGGTTCTGGACAGACTGGGTCATTTCCAAAGGCCACACAGCCAGTAACTGACAGAGGCATGGCTCAGACACAGGCCACCAGAACTCCAGATCCAAAATGCTTAACCTGCTTTCCACATGCTTCTGGTTTAGCTCATTATGTTGAAAAATGGACATGTGGAGGCACTTCTGGTGGGATTTTAAAAAATAATATTTAGTAAACTGGTGCAGCCACTATGGAAAACTGTATGGAGAGTCCTCTAAAAACTAAAATTAGAGCTACTGTATGATCCAGCAATCCCACTCCTGGGCATGTAACTGGAAAAACTCTAATTCGAAAAGATACATGCACCCCAATGTTCATAGCAATATTCACAATAACCAAGACATGGAAGCAACCTAAATGTCCATTGACAGATGAATGGATAAAGAAGATGTGGTACATATATACAATGGAATATGACTCAGCCATAAAAAAGAATGAAATATTTGCAGCAACATGGATGGACCTAGAGATTATCATACTAAGTGAAGTAAGCCAGACAGAGAAAGACAAATACCATATGATATCCCTTACATGCGGAATCTAAAATAGGACACAAAGGAACTTATCTATGAAACAGAAACAGACTCACAGACAGAGAACAGACTTGTGGTTACCAAGGGGGAGGGGTTTGGGGGAGGGTTGGAATGGGAGTTTGGGAATTAGCAGATGCAAACTATTATATAGAATGGATAAACAACAAGGTCCTACTGTATAGCACAGGGAACTATATTCAACAACCTGTGATAAACCACAATGGAAAAGAAAAAAAATTATCGAAACATATGCACAGAAAGATGTATCTACCAGGAATTTACATCACAGTGAATTTTCACAAATTGACCAAACCCAGATGAAGAAACAGATTGCTTCCAGCACCCTTGAGTGCCCTCACCTTGTCCCTACACTCAAGGCTAAATGCTACCCAGATGTTTGACAGCAGAAATAAGTTTTGTTTATTTTTCTGATAAGTGGACCCACACAGTGTGCTCTCTTTCGTGCTTGACATCTCTCATTTATTGTGAAATTCATCCATATGGCTGCAAGTATTTGTAGATCGTTTCCCTTCATTGTGGTATAGGTTAATAGGATTTTATTAATTTTATTATTGTTTTCCTTTTGTATAAAATAAAGATATTGCTGATTGCTCTCTCCTGACAGAGAGAAAAAAAAGATGGTCTGACTAGAGATTCCAAAAAAACAGATGTTTCAACTAGAGATTTCCAAGCAGATGCAAGAAGGTATTAAAAGGTGACAGCAGGGTTTCCCTGGTGGCGCAGTGGTTGAGAGTCCACCTGCCGATGCAGGGGACACGGGTTCGTGCCCCGCTCCGGGAAGATCCCACATGCCGCGGAGCGGCTAGGCCCGTGAGCCATGGCCGCTGGGCCTGTGCGTCCGGAACCTGTGCTCCGCAACGGGAGAGGCCACAGCAGTGAGAGGCCCGCATACAGCAAAAAAAAAAAAAAAAGAAAAAAATGTGACAGCAGCTCATGCTAAGGTATTCCCCATATATGTTTGTAAATTTATAGCAGTTTTGACAGAAAATGCCACAGTCTGTTTTGCAAAATTATATATCATCTCACAGTTTTTATAACCTTCTATGCATATTTATTTTGCTTGATGGGAATCGCTTATGCATGTATTTTTTTAAAGCAGCTTCATGTTCTAAATGAGTTATATGCTGTAGAATAAAACTTACCATAAACAAAATTAATTATAAATATTTAGATATTATTTTTAGATATTAAAGTAAATCTCAAATTCATGTTTTAAAATAAAGTCTCTTGAAAATAAGAATCATAAAGATAAGAGGGATTCCATGAAATCCTTTTGTTTCCTTTTTTTTTTTTTTTTTTGCGGTACGCGGGCCTCTCACTGTTGTGGCCTCTCCCATTGCGGGGCACAGGCTCCGGATGCGCAGGCCCAGTGGCTATGGCTCAAGGGTCCAGCCGCTCTGCGGCATGTGGGATCTTCCCGGAGCGGGGCACGAACCTGTATCCCCTGCATCTGCAGACGGACTCTCAACCACTGCGCCACCAGGGAAGCCCTTGTTTCCATTTTTTAAACTTTATAATTACTGACATTATTTTGCATGTTTCTAACTCAAAAATTTCTTTAAATAGCCCTTCAACTACCCAAAATGAATCTATTAGTCTAGCCTTCCACTCCTCCACACAGAGGTCTGACTTAAAAACAAAAGAAACAAATAAACAGACCTTCTGACTGTAGATTTCTTTCAGCAAGAACTCACCAAGGCACAGGAACTGCATAATATACAATAATTATGACTTTAAAGTGATGCTTCCACTGATGGCTCTGCTTTAATCTCCGAGCACGTCTGTGATCCCACACGACTTGTCTACTGGTTCTGATCCACAGTTGGGCCTTGGTTCCTGGCTCCATGGAGAGCCCAGGCCATGCTTGCATCTCCCTGCTTCTGATCTTGCTGTGGTTGTTCTGGGCTGGACCCTCGGCCATCACCCAGCATCCTTGGCCCCATCCTGGACCAACGCAATGTTCGGCCTCTGGTTGCATCAGCCTTCGTCTTGCCCACAGCCTGGAGGCTGCTGATGGTGGTTAGCCTGGGTGCTTGGTTTCCTTCAGAGATGACACAGGAATTTTATTCTGCATGGCTGTCACCCAAGCACCATGGTGGGTGATTATAATCACACAGGTGCTTTTAAAACGTTCTGAAACCCAGGTCCCAACCCTAGGGATTCTGAGTTCATGGATATGGGGCGTGGTCTGGAGATTGGGATTTTTCAAAATGTGTACAGCTGTCAAAGATCAACAAAGCTGGACACTAAAGTAAGGACAGATGTTAATCAAGAATACACGACTGCAACGGGGAAAAGAGTTCAGCCCGAACTGAGCTCACCTGTGCAGAGGTGACCGTACAGGAGACTGAAGGGATAGGGGCTGGTCTCTAGTAAACCCATCTGGGTTGGTTAACGGACACTTCTGGAAGTTAGGCTCCTGGCCACCCACAGAGGCTTGGAGCCAGGTCCCATCTTCAGGTTGGGCTGGAACAAAATTCCCCCAGCAGCCTTGAGTTTTCTCAGGCAGACACTTTAAGGGAACTTGGGTCATCCTAGGGATGCGGCTTGAACTGTTAGAAACAGGTTAGTGTTTTGTGCAAGTCTTCATAGGCCAAGGTTGAGGGCTGGTAGAGAACAGGGCTCAGATGAGTGTGGCTAGAATTTGGTTGAGAGAATCTTGGTCTCAGACAAGTTTGAGATACACTGATGTCCAGTTGTCACACTTGCCCCGTCTCTGCTCTGAAGGCCAGGCTGCTCTTCATAGGAGACAGATTCCAGCCGTGAAGGCCTTTGGGACAGGATTCAACTCTTTTCTTTTTTGCTGATTCTTTCCTGCTCTAACCTACATTTGTGGCTCAACTCTGATTAAGAGTACGTTTGCCTTCTCACCTACGTTCTTAATTCTGTTCCGTGCCTGTTGAGAATTCCCTCCGCTGTTTCCTTTCCATCTGAGGATCCTGCTTCCTTCCCGACACTGGGACCTGCCTGCCCGCCAGGGAGCATCACCCCTTCCCTGCTCTCATTGGACTAAGCCCTGATCCCCTGCCTGTGGCTCCTCTGTGACCCGGTCTCCAGCCACCTGCATGGCCCTCTCCTACGCCTTGTTCTGTCAGGCTCTGCTGGACTCACTTCACCTCTCCTAGTTCTTGCCTCTGACAGTGAGCTTTCTCTACACCATGGCATAGCTTTGAGGTGGGGTGTGTGCTGGGTTCACTGAGGGGCAGGGAGTGTGGAGCTTCTTACCAGGGCATCTCTAGGGCTGGAAGTGACCATCTTCTGGTCGCCTCTCATTCTGATGCAGCCCTTTACACTGACAGAGCTCTTAAAATCATCAAGTTATTAATTCATTAAGAAACATTCACTGAGTATCTTGGGAGTCTATTTTTAGTTTTATAAAGTAATCAAAGTTGATAGCATTTTCATCTAGAAGCCAAGGGAGGTGGATGGTTTTCTGAGAGTCAGGTAGCCTACTGTCAATGAAAAGATACAACAGCAGCGGTCATCAGCACCCTTGGTAATATCAAAACGTATTCTACAATCTGCATCGCTCAGGCAGGGTAAAGGTTAATAGTATTTCAAAAGGAACATGATCCTTCTTTGTTATCGAGTGTCTATCACATGGCAGACGTTGCTTCTGCTCTTAAAACAATAGTAGAGTGGGATCTCCCACACGTAAAAAAATAGTAACTGAATAGATAACATACACATGTATCTGAGAGAGGAAGACAATAGATACTGTCACAGAAGCACGGGACACACAGAAAGCAACTCTGGTGACAAGAGGGGCGTTTGGAAATCTTACGAGGGGGCACCATTTAAAGAGTGTCTTGCAGACTAAGCAGAATTTTAGCAGGTGTGGGGATATGCCCTGAACATCCCAGACACAGGACCTAGAGTGCAAGGGTGAGGCAGTGGGAAGCCTGGAGGGAGGACTTCAATGTGCTGACACATTAGCGTGAGTGGTTTCCGAGAAGGGTCCTCGCAGCAGGCAACGCAGAGAAGGTGCCCCATCAAAGCACGTTGATTGAATGACTGACTGTAGGAGAGATTCCTCGAGGGGCTCACTAGGTGGCGCTCTGTCTTCTTTGGCAGCGTCTAATACTTGGAATTACTGCTGAATTTTTGTGTTTCCTCCAGAGGTACCGCAAATAGATACACCCTGAGGCAGTGTAGCTTTTCTGTCTCTGTGGATGGAAGACTAGGAAGGAGAATTTTCAAGTGACATGGAAAACAGAAGCAGAGTAATTGAGATTATTTACCTGTAGGGGTGATAGTCTGGAACTCTTTTCACCATGGTAAATTTTTGTGTCTGTTCGCGATTCTTCCAACTAATTTCTTTATTTAAAGTTTTCTACTCCTGGGGAACGATTGTAAAAAAAAATTTCTATACGTTGCATTTGTTTGAAACTCATCTACTGAATCTGTTTAAATTAAAACGTTATTTAACCTTCCATTTTGGAAACAGGAATATTAAGGTCTAACTGTCTGTAATCTCAAAGCCATACAATAGAAGATATCATAGAAAAGTATTTTAAAAATGTATAGTTGAAGAAGAGAATAGAATCTGAAAAAGAATATATATATATGTGTGTGTATAACTGAATCACTTCGTTGTACACCTGAAACTAACACAACATTGTAAATCAACCATACTTCGACAAAAAATGGTTATAAAATTAAAAAAACAAAACAACAAAAATGTATAGTTAATAACTTTTAATTACAGTCAATTCAATGTGTCCTGGAAATAGTTGAAATATATAAAATCTGTAAATAAAATTATGGCATATACTGGGTCACATGTTAATTTTAAAATATACAACTTCTCAAATCAATTCATCAAGTATTATTTATTTATGTATTTATTTTAACATCTTTATTGGAGTATAATTGCTTTACAATGGTGTGTTAGTTTCTGCTTTATAACAAAGTGAATGTTATACATATACATATGTTCCCATATCTTTTCCCTCTTGCGTCTCCCTCCCTCCCACCCTCCCTATCCCACCCCTCTAGGTGGTCACAAACCACTGAGCTGATCTCCCTGTGCTACAAGCATTATTTTTGCCATTGATTTTGACATCTTTGGAGAGAGATTGGCAGGTATTTTAATAAGTATGCAGTGAAGTGACAAAGTCCAAAATTCTCTGGAATAATTACACTTCCAATTACCCCTATTAGCACCACAGAGCACATTTTGTTGTTGTCACTTCTTAACGAAACAATGTGCCCTTTACAGGTTCTCCACCTACATAAATGTTTAAAAATTATTTATGAAACAATATTAAAAAGAGCTATTATAGCAACTCATATTTCAGTAAGATCATATTTTTTATGGAATTCTAATAGGAAAGTGGCAACAAAGTTTCCTGAGACTCAGAGATGAATTTTACTCCTCATTGAGGATTAGAAACTAAAATTAGGGGAGGACACAGAGAAGTAATAAGGAAGTAAATAAAACTTGACCACAAAGTCTGTGAGTAGCATTTCTATGTGTTAGACTCCTGAAGGCAGTAGAATATAATAAGCATGGGCGAAAGGAGGAGAAACTAACAAAATAAATACAAGGTTTCTTTCTTCCCTATTTTTCTACTGTTTGCACCTAGAGCAAATGTTGGAGGTGGATTGCCGACTTGTCTGGAAAGACTGTTGAGATGATGTGCTGACGAGCCTTCAGGAAAGTAGCTTTTCTTCCTATTTCAGATAATACTTCTGACCAGCACCCTCTGGACCACATCTGCCCCCATCGCTGCTACACATACGTCCGCTAAGATGTGCCCTTGACATACTCTCTTCCTGACGCCTGGAAGGCTGCCCCTGATTTCTCCGTGAATCTTTCAAGGCTCAGGTTGACTGTCCTCTCTGTTCTCCCCTTTCTGCTCCCTTCCCGCCAAAGCTGATCATGATCACGTGCTGAGCAGGAAATGCTGAAGCTCACCAACTTTCAAGCTTCTCTCCGTCTTCCTTGGTGCCCGCTAAACACTTGCCTAGCTCCTTTCAGGTGAGCTCTTGGCCTTTTGATTTGATGGCCAATTGCACATGGATGGAAGGGTAAATGCTCCTTCTATGTGTGCTTCATAGAAAAGTCTCTCCTGCAAAACTTCCCTCTTTCTGGCCCTTCTGACCTGAGAAGCCATGTATTGAAATTGGTGGGGCCACAAGATGGGAGGAGTCTGTGTCCCCAGGTCACTGTTTGTCTTCTTCTGAGCCGGAAACCCCACTTTCTCCCGCATATCCTTTGTCCAATCAATTTTAAGTGCTATTCATTCTACCCCCATAACTCTTTATGTACCTGTAACTGTATGCTCTCTATATCTCTGTAACTCTCTCTATATCTCTGTAACTCTCTCTATACATCAATCTTCTCCCATCTTGATGGCCACCACTATAGTCTACACTACCGGCATCTCTCTGGACCAGAGAAGTCACCACTGCACTTGTCCCCTAGCATTCAAAGTAGTCCGTGGTCATAGAGAACAGACTTGTGGTTGCCAAGGGGGAGGTTGGGTGGGGGAGGGATAGACTGGGAGTTTGGGGTTAGCAGATGCAAACTATTATATACAGGATGGATAAACAACAAGGTCCTACTGTATAGCACAGGGAACTATATCCAATCTCCTGGGATAAACCATAATGGAAAAAAATATGAAAAAAGGATGTATATATATTTATAACTAAATCATGCTGTACAGCAAAATTAACATAACATTGTAAATATACTATGCTTCAATCAAATAAATTTAAGAAAAAACATACAAAGTAGTCTGTGATCCATCCTGAATCAAGAGGATGAAATTCCAAAAATGCAAATCCAACCTGCATAAAGCTCTTCAGCGATTTCCCACTGCCCTGAGGGTAAAGCTGGTTTTATTTGGCCGCCCAGGGCCTGTGCATTCACACCCCTCCAGTCTTCCCTCTTCCCACCATCAGTGTAGGCTTCTGAGATAATAAATTTTTATTAGCTTTTGCTTTGTGCAAACTCTATGTAGCCTCTAGGCCTTCACACATGCCAAGTTTTTGCCTCAGATCTGGCAAAATCCTGGTCATTCTTCAGATAAAATCTTAACTATCATTTCTTCAGGGATGTCTACCTGGTCTCCTAAACTACATCTCCACCCAACATGTTCCTTGTACTGGGTTTATATCTTTAGTGTCTATGCCGTCCACTGTTACTTCACCAGATCTTTGCACACTGCCTAGCACAAAGGAGAACAACGGAGCTTAATTATTTGAATTATTTTACTTATTAGACAGTGATGTAAACATTCTTTTCACATATCTTTCTTCCACTATGAAGTCCTTGAAATCGTAGGTCAGGACTTTCATTGCTAGCGTAGTGCCTGACACAGAATTGGTGTCTACAAGCATTGAGTGAATGAGTGAACGAATGAATTAGCAACAGGGGTGCCTGAGCTTGGTCCCGTGCTGAGAGCTGGGATGTGACAATTTAGTGCCATCAAGGCACCGCTGGTTTACAGAGAATCTTGAGAGCCACCATCTCTGCGTGGGCAAAAACACGCATCTTCTCTAGAGCTCTGAGCATCACATACATAAAGAAGGAACTACAACTAAAAGTGTTTGACTATTCATGGGCTAGGTGTTTTCCTGCTCCTCTGAGAGATGTTGATGGAGAGATGGGAATGAAGAGAAAGCCTGCACTTTCTAGGTAGGAGTGGAGCTTCAGTGAAGCGTTGAGAATGAGGTGTGAGGAGAGAAGCTTTGGGACAGATACGAATAAAAGACAAGTGCGAAAGAATGGGGATGGAAGAACGAATTTTAAGAAGTTGTGGACTATAAATTCACATTCAGCGAGGAGCACAGATGACCGTTTCAAAAAATATTTAATTATTTTGGTTGTTGAACTGTTTCTTTAAATGTAACTCTGTACCGACCTGGGGCCATGTAGAACTGAGAGATGTATTTAGCAAAGAAGAAAAAAAGTACTTTTTATTTATCTTCTCACACATCTACCTCATTTGATCTGCAATGACATCTCATGAGTCGTTTGGGTAATCACTTTACTCATAGAAACTAAGACTCTGAGAAGCTAAGAAGCCTTAACCAAATTCACAGCCAGGACGTGAAAAGATTGGACATCAGTCAGGTGTTCCAGCATTAATCCACACCCTCTGTGTTCTCCCCAACCTCCATGCTACCTCTGAAAAAAAGAGGACAGAATATTTTATTCCTTATTTTATAATTAAGGATTTAAAAATAAAAAAGAATGGATGACTGAAAGAATCACTAATTATGAAAGGAATCTTACAAAAATTCTTTATGTCCTTTGAATATTAAGTATATGTGCTTATTTACCAACAGGGGAACTGTTTTAAGTACTTTTCCTCCAATAGGTTACAACAGTGACTGATTTTTTTAATTCATTCATTCATTCAGCAAGCATTTATGAGCATCTATGGATACCAGCCAGAAGACTAAAATACAAATAAAGCAGAGTCCCTGTCCTCCAGGAGTTCACTCATACTGGGCAAGAAGACGTCCTTATAGAAAATGAGAAACCAGTGGAGTAAAATGCACGGATAGAAAATAGACACAGAGTTATGGGAGCACAAGATGCATCATCTAATTCAATCTAGAAATGGGATCAAGAAGGGCTTTCTAGAAAATGGCTTGAGGTGTGTCTTACAGGTTGAAGAAACATTTCAGGCAGTGGGACCAACATAACTGTAGACTGTACACAAAGGGGCAGGACACAATGTGTGTGTGTGTGTGTGTGTGTGTGTGTGTGTGTGTGTGTGTGTTTGATTTGACTACAATCAAGTGTATGTCTTGCTAAAGCATAACCACAAGGTAAGGAGCAGAGACAAATATGACCAAGATATGTCATGTCAAGGTGCTCAGGCTTCACATAAGTACACAATGAGGGAGTCATTAAAGGGAATGTCATGGTTACATCTGCATTTAGATAAGGGACTCTGGCTGTTGGGTGAAGGGAGGATTAAAGAGAGGAAGACAAGAGGTATTTTATTTAATTATCTTTAGTCCAGTTTATCCTATGAAGCAGAGATCAATCTAATTCATGTATTCATGAATGAAACAATGACAGTACAAATGAATAGCAACAAACTACAGGAATAGAACACAATGCAATTTTCTCACGTTATTGTGTTTGCATGAATAGCATCTGAAGATTTTGAGACTTCAGATTCTAGACATGCATTTCAAGTTCCCAAGGTAAGGGTAAGCCATCAAATGATGGAAAAGAAATTAGTATTCAACAAGAAAATCATCATTATAAAAGGTAATTAACTGTATAATTCAGAAAGGGGGATTAAGAATGTGTTTCTGAAAATAACCAGCAAAGGAGAATTCATGAAAAAGATATGGAAACCCATGGCATGAGGCAGTGAGTGATCAAGGATGACAGATGGGGGGGTGGTCACTAAGTTTACATAGCATCTGTACATTTGGACCACATGAGTGAAGGTTTTTATCTGAATAGATTTCTGTTTGTTAAAGAGAACCTTAGGATTCTAAAACAATAGAGGATTGAGAATCCAGCCAATGCTTGAAAACTAGAGGAGCAGAAGTAGTTGATATTATGGACAAATGTTTATTTCTCTTACATTTTTCATGCATAAAATGACGAATATAGATATACCTTGGATTTAAAGTCCTACAAGGAAATTGTACTACTATAGTTGGGATGGCAAATTGTTTTCCATTGATCAGTGTTTCCAGGACTCAGACAAGTAGGCAAGAGTGAAGATCAGTCTGGAACTTTAAGGGCTAAGACTGAATTTCTCTAGATGGTATTAAGCATCTTTCTGAGTGATAATAGTTACTTTATTACAAAAAGTGATATTCTTGAAAATAATCCAAAAGAAGAAAAATTGGTGAACTATTTCTCCAAGTTGTGCCTCAAGGATAATTATAGCTCTACGTTGCCTGCCAGGCTGTTATGAATGATAGACTATAAGGATACAGCAGCGTTCCCAGGGACTTCTCTCTTCACTTGTTCTGTGGCATCAGAGTCCTCAAAAATTATTTTTTCTTTGAAGATATGGCCAAAAGAAAAAACAGGTGTAAGATTTTTAAGGAAAAAGACATGTTCATTCAAAACGGATGTTTTAAAAATTCTGCTATCTCCAGCCATTCTGACCCTTTTATTCTTTTTTTTTAACATCTTTATTGGAGTATAATTGCTTTACAATGGTGTGTTAGTTTCTGCTTTATAATAAAGTGAATCAACTATATATATACATATATCCCCATATCCCCTCCCTTTTGTGACTCCCTCCCACCCTCCCTATCCCACCCCTGTAGGTGGTCACAAAGCACCGAGCTGATCTCCCTGTGCTATGCGGCTGCTTCCCACTAACTATCTATTTTACATTCAGTAGTATATATAAGTCCATGCCATTGCAGCTCTGTTTATAATAGCCAGGACATGGAAGCAACCTAAGTGTCCATCGACAGATGAACGGATAAAGAAGATGTGGCACATGTATACAATGGAATATTACCTTTAAATATTCTTAAACTTCGTTGGAATAAGAATCGCTTGAAGAGCTTGTTGAATAAATATTCCTGGGCTCCACCTGGAAACTACTGAGTCAGATAATGTGGGGTGTCTGACGGTTTCCTTCTGCTTCGTGAAGTGTAAAATGAGCAAACGTCTCTTCTGGGTGAATTATGGTGCAGTGCAATAAGGTGAGTTTTTAAAACTCCTGCCTTCTCCCCATAACTCATATTTCCTTCTTCAGTTTCGTTGATGTAACTTAGGGAAAGGAAAATCAGTACAAGTCGTATAGTCAAACATGTGTTAGTCATGGCAGTTTCAGTTAGCTAAATTCAAGTATTGAATTTTTCAAGGAAGAAGACATAGTCATGGTATGGGGTTGGCCAGAAAGTTCATTTGGGTTTTTCCATAAGATGTTATGGGATAATATTTGGATCTTTGCAATGATTATTACCTGAGACCTGCTTTCTGTAGAAATCTACAGTTGAAGTGGCAGGAGTGATCTTAAATCTGTAGCTTTGGATTGGAAGTACAACTAAGCAGAGGGAAAATTCAAGAGATTTGTACAGTAAATAAAATTTGAAAAGATTGACACAGACACTTGGAGTTAAGAGAGGGAAATATCAAAAGATTAGTAAGCCTCTTGATTGCCAGATCTCTTTGTGGTGAAGGGGGTCTCCACTATGAACTGGACACAGCAAACTTCTGGGACCCTAGGAACTCTCACAGTTGACCAGTGATAGCCCAATTTCTCTACTTAAAGGGACAGTTCTTTGGCTCAAGGACTGTCCTAAAGTGCCTTTAGTCTTTTGTATTTTGGATTCCACAATAATTACATGAAAATTGATTCATATATTAGTTTCTTTAAGGAAATTTCTTTATTTGTACTTAGCAAAGAAAATGAGATGAGTTAAAGATTGCTATTGATTGTGTAGTTTGTTAGAATTGACTGTCTTCAGTATTTTAGAGCTCCTTTCCCAAATAATGAGTAAATACAAATCAAAAATTAAAATTTCAAAAATTCACAAAAATTTAGAATTCTGGACCCCCTTTACTTACTTTTGAGAGATGCACACTTTTGGACACATGAAAATGAAGTTTATACAAATTTCTGTTCTTTCTCAGTGTATGTTCTTTAGAAAAGATTGTACTGGTGTGATACTTGTAAGTTGGAGGAAATTGATTAACTATCAGAAAAGGTTTAAAAAGGCCATGACACACTTTCTAGAACATTCTGTCAAGGCTTGTGGGTTATAGAACATCAAGCTTCCTTTCAGAACGAAAACTTTCATTTCCTGTATCAAGACAGCAGAGCACAGTACAGTGACTCCAGAGAGAAGCTTATAAAAAAACAGAAGTGTCTTTCAAAATGACTTCTAGAGCTCTCATAAGGAAATACATTATAAAATAAAAATGAAATTTTTCATAATCATAAATGCACTTTATGTCTTACTAATACATTACTCCAATGCATGTAAGAGCTTCACTATCACATGTTTGTTTCCTCTACACAGCTTACACAGAAGGTAAATGAAGAAATGGGCTGATGGAACACATAGGTAACACCCGCCTACATTAAACAGTGCATCATCTCCCCGAGTGATTTCCACTTCTTTATTCCTTAATAAGGAGCAAGGTCATTTCACCCAAGTGTATTCTGGAGCACACTGGTTCACCCAGATACCTTCACTGGCCTAATCATATGATCCAGGATGTCATGCATGTATCTCCTTGGAGGTATACTTTCGGGATCAAAGTTTGTAGTAGGTCAAGTCTCCTTATAACACAAACACCAGGACAAGAGCATTGACAGCTTGGAGGCAAGATATTGTGGGAAAATGTGGGGAGTCATACAGGGAGGGGGTGTCCAGGATGAAAGAGTCGACGAGTTTAGAAGGTTGAGTAGAAGGGACAAGCAGGGGAGGAAGAAGAAACATGGAATGACCAGCGCTAAAAAGGTGATGCTTGCAATCCTCACTGTCTTCTACCCTCACGAGACCCATAACCACCTCTGATACAATTGTATCAGACTATCCCCAGAAGCACCTCACCTCTGGACCTTGGCGGTCTTTATCGCATCCAGGAAGTGTCCACAGGCACGCCCCTTTTCTGGAACAAGTATCCAAGTCAACTTGACTTCTGTCATCAGACTTGTCTTACCAAATTCTAGCATCCTTGGGCTTACACATCTCCCAACTAACTTTCAAAATGGGGGATCAGATAAGGCCCAGCTCCACAAGCTCTGCTACACGTATCTCCTGGGTTTTTGAGATTTCAGGGGGAAATCTGGTAGAGCATCAACTTTACTTTCAGAGAAGGAAGCTAAACATTAATTAAATTATAAATTCAATAATCTAAGGATACATATTTATGTTATTATATAATATCACATAATAAAACAAACAACTATATGAGGCTGTGGGATAAAATGTTTGCATACATTTTAAGGCAAAACAGAAAACTTTAAAACATTTAAATAAATAAAATTTAAATTGAGAATTTAAAAGGCTAAAACTAGAAAAGATGAGTTGAAAGCAGAATAACACACTGTGAAAAAAAATTAAAGTCGAAGAAAACACGAAACCAATAAAGGATAAAAGACTATAGAAAAATATATTAAAAGCAAGCAAATGGTATTAGTCCTTGGCAGAACTTAAGTTTGCTATCATTTGATGTTTTTCTTAGTTTCACTGAGAATATATTTATTTTATTAAAGAAAGTTTCATATCTTCATTTGTTCTGTGTATGCTACTTTTGTTTTCATATTATATTTTATCCATTTTTCTCAATATCTAATTATATAAGATTTTTTCTTTTATCTCTTCCTTCTCTTTTATCAATTAATTTTGTTCACATTATCTTGTTGGTTTAATTTCATTTTCTAAATGTTGCTGGTATGTAAAGAGAGAAATGATTTAATATCTAGCCATGTTGCTAAATTCTCTTGCAAATTAAAATAGTTTGTAGATTCTTTTGAATTTTCTACAGATACAAAATGTCTGGGAATAATAAAGATTTTTTTTTCAAATTCTTAGAATTAAAAATTTTTTTCCTAACCTTATTGCATTGACCAGGACCTTATGTATAACATTGTCAATTCTTTGACCTTTTTTTGAAACTTGTTCTATGGTTCAAATATACAGTTAATTTTGGAGTCAATATACTATGCATGTTTAAGAAAAATGCCAATGTTGAAGACAGTGTTCTAAATATCTCAATTAAAACAAATTTCCTAATTTTGTTGTTCAAGTTTTCTATATCTTTTGGATTTGCCTGTTTCATCATTACTGAGAGAGATGCGTTAAATCCTTCAACTATGATTTTGGATTTGTCTGTTTTTTCTCTTTTAGTATTTAGTCATATTTCCATTATTTATATTGAGGTTAGACTATAATACTTATCTAAGTTTATAATTATTATTTTTATTGCTTTCTACACAATGTAAAAATTTTAGATCATTTTAACTCTTTCTAACCCTGTCCCACCTTTTGGGCTGTTTGTCATGTATTCTTAATCCACATATAGTTTAATCACACAGATGTTACTGACATCGTTACACAGACAATACATTGATTTAGACTCACTCACACATTTAACTTCTTCATTGTTTTGAGTTTCCTCCTACACTGAAGCAAGCTTTCACTTGGGTCCATTTCTCTTTTTCATGAAGAACTGTTTTTTGTCTTTGGTTTAGAGGAGTTCCATTGTAGAAGAACTTTCTCACTTCTTCTAAGTTTTGCTTTTATTTTTAAGAACATTTTTTGCAAACAGTTATTTTCTTTTATCCCTTTAAAGATATAATTCTATCTTCTAGCTTATATCATTGCTGTTGAGAAGTTAGTTTCAATACTATTGTTGCTCATTGGAAGATTATATGCCATTTTCGGTGGCTGCTTTAAAGATCCTTTTTTGTCTTTGACTTTCAGTAGTTTAATTATAATGTACCTGTGCACCCATGTGTGATATCTATGTATGTATATATGTATGTATGTATGAATATATGCATCTATCTTTCATCTATCTATCTATCTATCTATCGGTCTATCCATCTTTGGAGTTGTAGAGATTCTTGAATCTTCAGCTGGATATACTCCATCATTTTGAAATGATTTTTGGTCATTATCTCTTTATATATTGCTTCTGCTATGATTCTCTGTCTCTTGTTCTTCTGGGATTTCAATTGTACATATGCTAAAAGTATGTGTCTCACATGTTTCTCAAGCTGTTTTTTGTATTTTCCATATTTTTTATTTTCCTTTAATCTGGACATTTTCTATTGACCTGTCTTATGGTTTGTTATTCCTCTCTTCTGCTATATCTAATCTGTCATTAAATCTTTTTAATTGTTTCTAAAAATCAGTTCTTGCATTTTGCATTTGACTAATTTTTATAGATTTGATTTGATTATGTAATAGAGTCCAATATTAGGATAAAATTCTCCATCTTTTCAACTATTTTTCTGAACTTTTTAATTGTTACCTTAAAGTCCCTGTCACTTAGGTTCAATACCTTGACTAGCTGGACATATATTATTGCTTTTCTTTTATCTTGGCTTTTAATTATTTTGTCTTGTGTCTTGGCACTCCTAAAGGTATTTGATTGAAGGTTGACTAATATGTATGAACAATATTAGGGATATTTTCAGGCTTTTGTCACTGTTTTAATCCCCTCAGAGGATTTCCTTTGCTTTCTTACAGGCAGTTAGAAAACAGCAACCTGGATTGGAATTGGTCCAGCTCTGTGAGTTCTATTCTATCTCAGGTGTATTCTTATTCCTATGATGCTGTCCTTTCTGGCTCTTACCTGGAAATCTTGGCTGTTTATAAGGAGGAGGGGCATCTCTTCTTTGGTGGGCTCTGAACTCTAATTTTTGTCTGTTTAGTTTTTTGGTTTTTCCAAGAGCTTTGGTCATCTTTCCAGACACTTACATATTACTTTCTTCTTGGCATCTTAGACTGCAGTCCCTATGCTGCTTGGAGGACCACACATTTCTTCAGGGGGAACATGGTGCAGAGTCTTGGGCTCCCCTTCCCATGTTTTGTTTCTCTCTGGGATAACTACCCTGCAGTCTTGCCTGTCATCACAGTCCTGAACTCCAAGTTTGCTTCTCCAGACTTGGGAGACTTTCAAAATCTCATCTCAAGTACCTACATGCTAGCGGTCTCTTTCTGCTGTTCCTTTCTCAGCTTAAGAATCAGTAAATATCTCAAGTGGAAAAGTGCTACAAAATACAATGTTTACCTCAATGTGTTTCTCTTCTCTCTGAAATTTTAGTTTCTCAGGTCCTAACTCCTTTGGTATTTCATTGATGCCTTCAAATAGATGCTTTTGTGTTTTTGTCTAAATTTTCTAATTGTTCTTGGTGGGAGTATTGGTCATGTTATTCCACCAATTTGGAAATGGAAACCTTTATTATATTTTTTGTTATTATATTTTCAGCTCTAAAATTTCCATTTGGTTCTTCTTTATATCTTCTGTCCCTTTGCTGAACACTTCTGTTTTTCATTTCTTTCAAGAGTGTTCATAATTGCTCATTTAAACATTTTTTATGATATTGGCTTTTTTAAAAATCCTGGTCAGATAATTCCAATATCTATGCCCCTGTGGTGTTGTCTCTTTTGGTTGTCTTTTCTCATTCAACTTGAGATTTTCCTGGTCCTTGGTATAAGAAGTTATTTTTATTGTATTTAGATGATGTTAATTGATCATACCAAACTAAAGATATTAGTTGGGTTCTACTCATACACACAGCCTCTGAAGACACCCACCTTCAGGAGAGAGAAAGATGCTGCCTTGCTTTGCCCAGAGATAGATGCCCGTCAGGCTCTGCACACACTCATGGTCTCACAGACACCTGCCCGCCAGGATGAGGAGCCATGTCCTGACTGCCAGGTTGTGGTAGTAATCAGATCTCTGCTCACATAGTCCTGATGTCAGCTGCCATAGAAGATAGAGTGGGGACAGACAGTTTTCCTGGCATGTGTCTGGTGTTGTCCAAAAGGCGATGCCCTATGTGGCCACTCCCTTCCATTTCCTCTGGCTAAGGAAGCCAGGTTTATTTTATTTTTTGTTTGTTTGTTTTCAGTTTTTGTCTGCACTATTCTTTCAAGCTTACAAAATTTTCCATTGCCCAGGATGAGAAATCTAGGAGGCAGGAAAAACCCCAGAACTTGCCAGGTCATTCCTTGAGTCCCAAGGTCCCTAGAAAAGATACGCCCTCTTTTCACCTGTCAGAATATTCTGATGCTTGTTTCATGTATTTCATCCAGAGTTTTTAGGTGTAAGAAGCAGAGAGGAGTTGGGTGAAATGTTTCTATTCTATCTTATCTGGAACTGGAAACCCTCATTATCTTTTAATGCTTATCCTTCATTTCAACATGATTTTGCAAACTGTTAGCTGTCCAGCTTCATGCAGTGTGAAATTCTTAACATCAGTCAAGTTCCGAGTGGGAAGGAGGAGTTAAGACAGAGTGGTACCCATGTCGGTAAGACTCCGGCATCCCAGCTCATGCCCAGAGAACTGCACCCCATTGACCAGCATCCTTTTGTTTCTTTTGTAAAATCGAGTTCACTGTCCTTATTTTTCTGAATATAAAATAAAGCTTTGTTCACTACAGTAAATTTTAAAAATTCCTATCATTTTATTTAAGGCTTCAAAATTGTGCTAGACCTCAATATCCAGGCACAAAATAATATTTTTTATCTTGGTTTATTTCATTACATGATTTTTAAAATTACTTAATAATTTTCTTTCATTCTAATATTTCACCTCTTGAAAGTCTCCTCATTAGAATGCAAACATGTTTACATATTTATTAAAATTAAACAATGGCAATAAATTCCTAGACTCCAGTTTCTTCTTGCTACCAACTCTCTGTTGTTCCATCTGTCTGCCAGTGCGTTGGATGCTTTGTTCTCCACCATCCCCGGCCATTTCACAAGCTGTTGCTTCCTGGTGCTCTCTGTACCACCCTGACTGTGACCTCCACCAGGTCACTGATGGCCTCCGTGTTCCTAAAGGCAGTGGGCACTTTCTAGCCTTTGCCTTGCTTGACCTCTGACAAGCATTTGATGACTATTTGACAATTCCTCCGTCTCTCCTTTTTCTGTTTTAAACAAAAGCAACATCTCTTTTTTTTTCCAAGATGACAATTTCTTTTCTCTCTTTTTACTATATCAGAAATACAAACTCATGCAAAACATTCAAATGATGCTTAAGGAAAATAAAATTTGCTTTTCTTACTAAGTCTCAGGGTACTTCTCCAGAAGAGGGCATCATTAGGTTACTGCTTATAATTTCCTCAAGTAGAAGCTTTATATTTCTCATGGTAATATTTTGATACACCTAAAATGTATTTTTAATTCATATTAAATGTATTTTTAAAAGTAATTTTGATGTATATTTAATGCATATTTAATACATGTATATTTAATGTAATTTAATTTTTAATTAAATGTACTTTTAATTGCCTTTTGACAATCCCCGATCAGATGATGTCATCCCATGTCTTTTTTAAAATTTTCTATCTTTATTATTGATTTCTACTTCAGTATTATTGATATTATTTTAATCCAATAGTATTCAACTTATTAATCCACGATTATTGATATTATTGATTTGTGATTACAAAATGTGACAGGTATGATTTCAGACTTTTGTAATTTTTTGAGACATTATTTTAGGTTTAACACATAGACACTTTAGTTCTATGTCATAAGCAACCTTTTATGAATGTTCTGTGTGTTTCTTTTTAAAAATTTTTTATATTGGAATATAGTTGATTAACAGTGATGTGTTAGTTACAGGTGTACAGCAAAGTGACTCATTTATACCCATACAAGTATCCATTCTTTTTCAAATTCTTTTCCCATTTAGGTTATTACAGAATATTGACCCATCCCATGTCTTAAGAGAGTAAAGGAGAGAACTAAAAAAAAATGATTCACCAATTTTCTGAGTTTCAAAATAGGCTATTGAAACTCATGTTAGAGAAATCATTTTGCAAAAATAAGTTTTTGAGTTCTGAGTTACGCTATTTGAGTTATTTGAATTACAGTACCTCGGAGATATTGCAAATTCAGTTCAAATCCACTGCCATAAGGTAAAAATTGCAGTAAATTAAGTCACGAGAATTTTTTGGTTTCTCAGTGCATATGAAAATTATGTTTACACTATACTGTAGTCCATTAAATGTGCAATAGCATTGTGTCTAAAAATACAATGTACCTACCTTAATTAAAAATACTTTATTGCTAAAAAATGCTAATCATTATCAGACAATGCGGGGTTGCTGCAGATCTTCATTTTGTAAAACCTGCAATATCTGGGAAGTATAATAAAGTGAAGTGCAATAGAAAAAGGTATGCCCTCTTTCAGTGTTTTCTATCTCACATAAGGGGCATCCCCATCTACACATCTGTGTGACTCATAAAGCCAGAAGTCAGCCGGGCAGCTTGTTCCCACTCATCCCTGTACCCCATTCATTATGGAGCCCAATTAATTGTGTTTCCTAAACATCACGAGGTTAGTACAGTTTTTCCTGTCCTGTCTAAGCTACTAGTATCTCTTGTCTGGATTTCTTACTACTGCAGATACTATTCTAATGAGTCCACACTTACAACTTCTCTCTCCTTAGCTAAGCGGCTTACCTCAGAAGGACTTCCTCATTTACAGCTAGCCTACCCTTTCAGAGGGAGAATATCATCTTCAGGTCTCCTTTAGAAACTCTTCACAGATTTTTCACTACTTTAAGAATGGAGGAAAAATAGACCAAGTCATGGCTTCCAGAGCCCTCACTCACTCCGCTGTGGTCAGGACACAGGCACCCATGCCACTTGACTTCCTGCGGGTTCCTCAAATGTTTATTCTTAGATACTTTATCTTTTCTGATTTTTTATTATACATTCTGATAATTTTTTATTTTTTAATTTCCTAAATCTTCTTATTGTCTTGTTACTTTCTAGAAATGATGTCCTGTAATTTTCAAATATAAAATTATATCATTTTAAAATAATAATTGTGTTTCCTACTTTATAATATTTATTCTTCCTGCTTTTTTCCCCTTGTTTAACTGCAGTGGTTAATACTCCTGGAACAATACAGTGTGAACTCGTAAAGACAGCAGGCATTTCTCCCAATTTTCTAGTTCTGTGTCATTAACTATCTTCCTGATTGTATTTTTTATTTTCTCTCTCTCTTTTGCAAAAGTCACCTCTGTTCCTAATGACTTTTTTAAATTCCATGCTAGTTTCATTTCACATGTATCCTGTGAAAAGGGTAAAAGTCCCCCTTACTGGATAGTTTGAGTGGATCTCTTTTCTTTGAAGTGAGAAAATTTAAACAATAAATATTTTCACTTGAAGTCCCATAAATCTCCTTGAATAGTTGAATATATTCAATACGGATAATGTCGATTTATTAAATTAACAGTTTATTGCTATTTATTCAAAATGTTTGCTTTTTTATTAAAAACTCTCTATAATATGCATTTTTGTACTTAAAACATCTTTGTGTGTACTTTAAATGATTATGTCAAGGTATATTCTTAGAAATGACATTCTGGATCAAACATATGACATTTTTTCAAAGGCTATTGATAAAATAGCCCAATTCTCTAAACTGCTTTCAGGAAGTTTTCTAACAATTAATACTTCCATTAAAGTGGGCTTAATTTTCAAGCTTTTCCTGCAATTAAAGGAAGTAAACCCCTTGGGAAGAGACGGTCCTGGGCTGCTGAATCTGCTGGAGGCTTGCATTTGGTCCCAGATTTGTACCTCCTGCCCTGCCTCCTCTGTTCTCTGGTCACACATGTGTAATGACGGCCAGAGGTCAGGCCACGTGAGGATGCTGTGATGGACCTTATGGAACCTGTAGGCCCGGAAGAGCTGGCTCACTCCTGGTACGGTAACTACAATATTGGTGTCATTATTTCTATTCCTATTTGCTTTGGGCACAAATGACTGCCAGTTCTGGCAAAGCAGAACCTATTTTCCACTGCCAACATGTTCTACTAATGATCACTGCAAAAAAGCCAGCTGTAGAGACAGAGGGAAAGATTTTTCTGATTTTCTTGTCTTTAGGGACGGAAGGAAGAAAAAGTCCTCAGTGAATGTGCATTGGGAGCCATTTACATAGAAGTCCCTCTGTCTCTGTCTCCGTTCCTTCTGCCCAAAGCTCCCCGAGCTCTCTGCTCAGGGTAGATTTCCCCCATTTCTTCTCTAAGCAGGTTTTTCTGCTTAAACTATGGATCACATCCTCATTACCCTCAGAAGCGGTGTGGGCTGCCTCGTTAGAGTCATGTGAAAATAGGAGAGAGGTGCCAGCTTCCCTTATCCTAAACCACTCTGCTTACTGGCATTCTTTGAAATATCTGAAAGCTCAGCCGGGAGAGTCAGGGCTTCAGACAGTCTCCATTTCATGGTCTCTGTTCCCTGGAAGGGGCTCTGATCAGGACCACAATCAGGGAGCCAGAACAACATTCATCCCGGGACAAGGCAGCTGCTTCTCTGGAGCATCCTGCAAATGGGAGTGAGAAGGTTAATTGTGCATGTTGCCCACTGAGGGTTCCCTCCATGCTAGAGGCCTTAGATAAATGGTCTTCAATTCTTACAGCTTTCCCAGATGGCTCTTTTGTTTTCTATCTTTAGGTGAGAAAACCAAGGCGCAGAGAGTTTAAGTGGTTTCCCAAGGCCACACAGCTAAAGCTGACAAAGCCAAGGTTTGATTCTAGACTGTCTGGGGCATCACTCAGGCTCTTTCTCCAGGAAGCACTTTGCCACTCTCCTCATGGCACTTCGCTGGAGCAGAGGGAGTGTCCTACCCCATATTAGAGGTCAACACACATAGAGGGAAGTGTGGAGATCCATGGTTGGGACCTTGGATGATGGTGCTGGGAAAGAGGACTGATGTTTAAATTCAACTAGTGAGGGCTTCCCTGGTGGTGCAGTGGTTGAGAGTCTGCCTGCCGATGCAGGGGACACGGGTTCATGCCCCGGTCTGGGAAGATCCCACATGCCGTGGAGCGGCTGGGCCCGTGAGCCATGGCCGCTGAGCCTGCGCATCCAGAGCCTGTGCTCCGCAACGGGAGAGGCCACAACAGTGAGAGGCCCGCGTGCCGCAAAAAAAAAAAAAAAAATCAACTAGCGATTCTAACATGAGCCAAGTTCCTTAGGCTCAAAGCTGACTGTAAAGACCCCACAGTAAAGCTCTGCACTGCTCTGCTTTCCCACTGGCCCAGTGGCTTTCTTATCCCCTGTTCCAGGCTGGGAATGACTTAGGGCACTGCTCAGACTGCAATCAGATCAGGTCTGCTCACAAAACTTTACGATTTTCCATCACCTGAAGACTTAATCCCAAACTCCCTAACGCAGCAAATTAAGTTATTACCTTTCCCTACTCCTCACCCCTCACCCACTGCCCCCTTATTCTACCTAAGCTGAGATATCAGGAGTCCCTTGGCAACCCTTCCTTGCCCAGGTCTCTAAGGCGCTGCATGCACTCCTGTTCTGCCAGGCACTTTCTCCCTCATTCAGTTTACCTTTACTCCACATCTACCTCCCAAAACTCAGTGACTTAAAAGTCACCTCCTCTCAGAAGTCCCGCCTGACTGATCGCCTTCATTTTTTCCCAAATGTTGTGTTCCTTCTCGGTTGATCTAGTCTTCCATCCTGACCGTTCTCAGCAGACATCCTGTGGAGAGATGATTTTGTTTACTTGAATCTTCTCTGACTGGACTATGGCCTCCTTGGGAACCTGTCTTGCCCAACAATACATACAAGGCAGTAATAAATACTGAACACAAAGAACCAGGCAAAGGTTAACTTAGGTTCTCTGGAAATATCTAGAGTCTTACCTTCCTTGGTTCAGAGAGGTGAAGTCTTTCTGGTTGACCACTTTTCCTGCAAAGGAATAATTAATGTGGAATCAGTTCAACTTCAAGTACTTATTGAACTTCTACTGCAAAGTCCTTGTGGAGCCCTATTTCTCCAAGGTAAATAGAAACACTGTTTATCAAAAAATGGGGCCTCAATAAACAATGTTACAAGCTCAAGATTTTGAAAGAAGATTTTGCTTCATGTGGTGTGTGCACACAATGGAATATTACTCAGCCATTAAAAAAAGAATGAAATAATGCCATTTTCAGCAACATGGATGGACCTAGATATCATCATGCTTAGTGAAGTAAGTCAGAGAAAGATGAATATCATATGATATCCCTTATATGTGGAATCTAAAATATGATACAGATGAACTTATTTACAAAACAGAAACAGACTCACAGACATAGAAAACAAACTCATGTTACTAAAAGGGAAAGGCGGAGAGGGATAAATTAAGAGTTTGGGATTTATACTATATATAAAATAGGTAACCAACAAGGACCTGCTGTATAGCACGGGGAACTATAGTCAATATCTTATAATAACCTATAATGGAAAAGAGTCTGAAAAAGAATATATACATATATGTATAACTGAATCACTTTGCTGTACACCTGAAACTAACACATTTTAAATCAACTGCATCCAATAAAAGTTTTTAAAAACAGAATTTGCTTCAAATGAAGTGAACTGCATATGCCAATTGGATCACATGCAGTGGTTTATAGCATAAACTGAAGCCCTGAGCCAGTCTGTAGACTGGCATGTCCTGGGATACCAGATGCAAGGGGGGAAGCTGGGAGGAGTCCAATATCTACTTAAAATGAGACAAACATTGGAAAACAATTTGCTTTAGTTTGGCCTCAGATATGTTCTTCTTTTTTATATATTTTTTCCTTGTGGAGTTAGTTAGAGAAAGAGTAAAGAGTAGGATTTGTTTAATGAAAAAGTTCAGGGGAACCTGAACTTAGCATGTAAATACAGTCATTTCATGATGCCTAATTCACTGGCAATATTACTGTGTCCTGTCATAGGTTTAACTTAGGTGATTTAAAAAGTGGAGGGCCACTGTATTATTTTATACAAAATATCAAATAGAAGTGGCTGAACTACAGAGAAAGTCTGGGTGTTCAGTGTGTGCACTGCCAGACTCTATGGTCCCCAGTGGCATGCAGTGTAGACACCCAGAGCAAAGATAAGAGCAGTAACAGATCAAGTGATTCTCACACATTCACAGGGAGTCTGTTCATTCACCTAATTCATAATGTCATTTCCTTTACAAGAGTACCTTTTTCCCCCCATTTCATTTGTTTATTTATTAATGATCTTTATTGGAGGATAATTGCTTCACAATACTTAGTTTCTGCTGCACAACAAAGAGAACCAGCCATATGCATACATATATCCCCATATCCCCTCCTTCTTGCGTCTCCCTCCCACCCTCCCTATCCCACTCCTCTAGGTGGTCACAAAGCACCAAGCTGATCTCCCTGTGCTATGCAGCTGCTTCCCACTAGCTAACTATTTTACATTTGGTAGTGTATATATGTTGAGGCTACTCTCACTTCGTCCCAGCTTCACCATCCCACCCCACGTCATCAAGTCCATTTTCTATGTCTACCTCTTTATTCCTGCCCTGCAACTAGGTTCATCAGTACCACACTTTTTTTTTTTTAGATACCATATATATGTGTTAGCATATGATATTTGTTTTTCTCTTTCTGACTTACTTCACTCTGTATGACAGACTCTAGGTCCATCCACCTCATTACAAATAACTCAATTTCGTTTCTTTTTATGGCTGAGTAATATTCCATTGTATATATGTGCCACATCTTCTTTATCCATTCATCTGTTGATGGACACTTAGGTTGCTTCCATGTACTGGCTATTGTACATAGAGCTGCAATGAACATTGTGGTACGTGACTCTTTTTGAATTATGGTTTCTCAGGGTATATGCCCAGTAGTGGGATTTCTGGGTCATATTGTAGTTCTATATTTAGTTTTTTAAGGAAGCTCCATACTGTTTCCCATAGTGGCTGTATGAATTTACATTCTCACCAACAGTGCAGGAGTGTTCCCTTTTCTCCACACCCTCTCTAACATTTATTTTTTGTAGATTTTTTTGATGATGGCATTCTGACTGGTGTGAGGTAATACCTCATTGTAGTTTTGATTTGCATTTCTCTAATAATTAGTGATGTTGAGCATCTTTTCATGTGTCTCTTGGCCATCTGTATGTCTTCCTTGGTGAAATGTCTATTTAGGTCTTCTGCCCATTTTTTAACTGGATTGTTTATTTTTTGATATTGAGCTCCATGAGCTGTCTGTATATTTTGGAGATTGAACAAAAGACTGGTACTCAGAAAACTATAAAACACTGATGAAAGAAATCAAAGATGACACAAACAAATGGAGAAATATACCATGTCCTTGGACTGGAAGAATCAATATTGTGAAATGACTATACTACCCAAAGCAATGTACAGATTCAATGCAATCCCTATCAAACTACCAATGGCATTCTTCACAGAATTAGAACAAAAAAATGTACAATCGGTATGGAAAAACAAAAGACCCCGAATAGCCAAAGCAATCTTGAGAAAGAAAAATGGAGTTGGAGGAATCAGGCTCCCTGACTTCAAACTATACCACAAAGCTACAGTAATCAAGAGAGTATGGTACTTGCACAAAAACAGAAATATAGATCAATGATACAAGATAGAATGCCCACAGATAAACCAACGCACATATGGGCACCTAATTTATGACAAAGGAGGCAAGAACAGTACAATACAAAGGAGAAAAGACAGCCTCTTCAATAAGTGGTGCTGGGAAAACTGGACAGCTACATGTAAGAGAATGAAATTAGAACACTACCTAACATCATACACAAAAATAAGCTCCAAATGGATTAAAGACTTAAATGTAAGACCAGACATTAAAAGACTCTTAGAGAAAAACATAGGAAAAACACTCTTTGACATAAACCACAGCAAGATCTTTTTTGACCCACTTCCTAGAGTAATGGAAGTAAAAACAAAATTAAACAAATGGGACTTATTAAACTTAAAACTTTCACACAGCAAAGGAAACCATAGACAAGACAAAAAGACAACCCTCAGAATGGGAGAAAATATTTGTAAATGAAACAACAGACAAAGGATTAATCTCCAAAATATACAAGAGTACTTTAAGGATCCCTCTTTTAAAACAAAGCAGCTTAATTCCTTAATACATTGTATGTACATTTTTCATTTTAGAATAATTTTCAAATGTCAACAGACTAAACCAAATATATATATGGATTATTTGTACAAATATTTCACATTTTTAATAAAATAAAAATAAAAATGAGAGTTTTAATAAAATAAAATAAAATAAAAATGAGAGTTTTAATAAAAATAGAGTAGATAGGGCTTCCCTGGTGGTGCAGTGGTTGAGAGTCTGCCTGCCAATGCAGGGGACATGGGTTTGTGCCCTGGTCCGGGAAGATCCCACATGCCGCAGAGTGGCTGGGCCCATGAGCCATGGACACTGAGCCTGAGCGTCCAGAGCCTGTGCTCTGCAATGGGAGAGGCCACAACAGTGAGAAGCCTGTGTACAAAAAAAAAAAAAAAAAAAAAATAGAGTAGATAGAAGTGATCAGTGTGATAAAAGAATAGACAACCCTGACTAAAGTTAAGGAACTTCATTCTAAATGGCTTAACCTTTTAAAAACCATGCCCCACTGGCCTAAATGGATTTTACAGAACTTAACTTTCTGCAGTTGGCATTAGGAGCTCAAGCTCCTGCTATTTGTTTATCAACTGTAACACTTTACTATTAGATATGTCTTTGAACTGCATAGTACCATCATCCCTGTACCTTAAAAGTCACAAGTCAACTTCTGTATACAGGAAAATTCACCTCCCACTTAACCAGCTACCAGACTTAAACGATATATTGTAAGCAGCTTTTGGCATAAAAGAGCTCTCTGCAGGAGGCCCCTTTGCCTTGTTGCTAACCTTAACCAGGCACACCCATGCTCTACTCATCTCCTGCCCTAGCACACCTTTCAAATCTTTGATCACACAATAACTTGCCTAACTTGTTGGTTCTTTCAGTACATCAAAGAAGTAGAACTGAAGAGTAAGTAATTAACAGATGACCAGATCTCTTCCCTAGCTTCGCCTTCAGTAATGTCATGAACAAACTGGGTGAACAAGATAGCATCTAGGAGATGGATTAAAACAGATCTTGCTGCAACTTATATCAAAGAGTGTCCTGCCTATGTTTTCCTCTGAGAGTTATATAGTGTCCAGCCTTATATTTAGGTCTATAATCCATTTTTAGTTTATTTTTGTTTAGGGTGTTAGGGAGTGCTCTAACTTCATTTTTTTACATGTAGCTGTCCAGTTTTTCTGGCACCACTTATTGAAGAGGCTGTCTTTTCTCCATTGTATATTCTTACCTCCTTGGTCATAGATTAGGTGCCCATAGGTGTGTGGGCTTATCTCTAGGCTTTCTATCCTGTTTCATTGATCCATATTTCTGTTTTTGTGCCAGTACCATAATACTCTCTTGATTACTGTAGCTTTGTAGTATAGTCTGAAGTAAGGGAGACTGATTCCTCCAGCACTGTTTTTCTTTCTCAAGATTGCTTTGGATATTTGGGGTCTTTTGTGTTTCTATATATATTGTAAAATTTTTTGTTCTAATTCTGAAAAATGCCATTGGTAATTTGATAGGGATTGCACTGAATCTGTAGATTGCTTTGTGTAGTACAGTCATTTTCACAATGTTGATTCTTCCAATCCAAGAACTTGGTATATCTCTCCATCTGTTTGTGTCATCTTTGATTTCTTTCATCATTATCTTAGTGTTTTCTGAGTACACGTCTTTTGCCTCCTTAGCTAGGTTTATTCCTAGGTATTTCATTCTTTTTGATGCAATGGCAAATGGGATCATTGCATTAATTTCTCTTTCTGATCTTTCATTGCTAGTGTATAAGAATGCAAGAGATTTCTGTATATTAATTTTGTATCTCCCAACTTTACCAAATTCATTGATGAGCTCTAGTAGTTTTCTAGTAGCATCTTTAGGATTTTTCTATGTATAGTATCATGTCATCTGCAAACAGTAACAGTTTTACTCCTTCTTTTCCCATTTGGATTTCTTTTATTTCTTTTTCTTCTCTTATTGCCATGGCTAGGACTTCCAAAACTGTGAGTATTAAAAATAAAACCAAAAATAAACAAATGGGATCTAATTAAACCTAAAAGCTTTTTCACAGCAAAGAAAACCATAAACAAAACAAAAAGACAACCCTCAGAATGGGAGAAAATATTTGCAAGTGAAGCAACCAACAAGGGATTAATCTCCAAAATTTACAAACAGCTCATGCAGCTCAATATCAAAAAAAACAAACAAACAACTTAATCAAAAAATGGGTGGAAGGTCTAAATAGGCATATCTCCAAAGAAGACATACAGATGGCCAAAAAGCACATGAAAAGATTCTCAACATCACTAATCATAGAAATGCAAATCAAAATTACAATGAGGTAAAACCTCACACCAGCCATAACGGTCATGATCAAAAATCTACAAACAATAATTGCTGGAGTGGATACGGAGAAAATGGAACCCTCCTATACTGTAGGTGGGAATGTAAATTATTACACCCACTATGGAGAACAGTATGGAGGTTCCTTAAAAAACTAAAACTAGAGCTACCATATGATCCAGCAATCCCACTCCTGAGCATATACTTAAGAAAACCATAATTCTAAAAGGTACATGCACCCCAATGTATGTCCATTGCAGCACTATTTACAATATCCAGGACATGGAAGCAAGCTAAATGTCCATCAGCAGTGGAATGGATGAAGAAGATGTGGTACATATATACAATGGAATATTACTCAGCAATAAAAAAGAACAAATGCCATTTGCAACAACATGGATGGACCTAGAGATTGTCATACTGAATGAAGTAAGTCTGACACAGAAAGACAAACATCATATGATATCACTTATATGTAGAATCTAAAAACAATGGTACAAATAAACTTATTTACAGAACAGAAGTAGAGTCACAGATGTAAAAAACAAACTTATGGTTACCAGGGGATGGGGGGCTGGTAAATTGGGAGATTGGGATTGACACATGCACACTACTATATATAAAATAGATAACTAATAAGAACCTACTCTATCACACAGTGAACTCTACTCAGTACTCTGTAATGGCCTATATGGGAAAAGAATCTAAAATAAGAGTGGATATATATATATAACTGATTCATTTTGCTGAAATGAAACTAACACAACATTGTAAGTCAACTATATTCCAATAAAAAGTAAAACAAAACAAAACCAAAAAAATGAGAAAGTACAAACATGCAAAAAACTTTTTAATCCAGGTATTTCCCTGTAGTGCCCACTTAATATGTACATACAAAAACATATGTATTTTCTCTTTTCATTTGATACAATTTTGTGGGCATGCCGTATTTTCATGTCAGTAAATATATTCTCATATAATTTAAAATAAAAATAGTATCTACAGAAAAATCACAAGAAGTTGACAAGGCTGCACACAAGTCTGTACACAGTGGGGGATGGTTACAACTCTGACCCTCTATCTCAATGATTAACTGAGATTACTTCCCTTTTTCCATTTAAAAACTTTCTCATGGCAGAGCAGCATCTTCGGTGGTGGTTTTTGGGGGATGCTGAGTCCACCGTCTCCCCAGATTGTGAACATTCTGATTAAAGGCAACTTTCCTTTCTACCAACATTTGCAAGTACTGATTTTTTAAGCGGCCAGCAGATGGACCTGATTCGATAACAATGCTTTGGATGAGAAGTGCTCCAATGGGGTCAGCTTCTACCCAGATTCTTCATGCAGTCCTGGTCGAAAGGCTTATTAAGGGAGGGGAACCCCTCCTGTAAGAGAGTTTCATGGTGTGACTGACACCTCCAGAAGGAACTCATGATATATGTTTACTTGCTTAAAGGGAACCAGGCATAAATGTGGTAAGATTGGGAAAGCACCCATTTATTGTACAATTGTAGTTTCAGCTTTTCCCTTGAACTTCAAGAACTAATGCCTTGTCTCTATAATGCTTATATCAAGTCTTATGTTCTTGTAAACCTTCATTTCTAAATATCACAAAACTGTCTTATGTAATTCTTTTTAAAATAAAATAAAAAAAAATCATTCTCTGTACTTGAATTTATTTACATGATGAAGCTTCATTAAGCTTACCTTACATAGCTAGTATTCCTGATCAAACATTTGAAATTTGAAAAGATGAAGATTTTAGCCTTTCTCCCCCTTGGGGGCTTTTAATTTGGTAAATTGCTTACTGTTTCATTAGGTAAGCCATCTAATCAGATACCCATTGTAGCTATAGAAATTACTAAGTTTAATGATTCAGGAATCCCCCTGAAGAGAAAATAATAACTAAACCAAATAATCTAAATTGATTAGTTTTGCATGTTTCATAACAGCTCTTGGAACCATAATATTAAAACTGTCACTTCAGTATTATCTATTAATTCATTTCGTGTACATTCCAGTATCCAAAAGCTTCCACAAATGCAGTTTACCAGTTCATTCTTTTTAAAAAATTGCTTTTGTCTTTGTCCTTTGGGGACTTTTATCTTTGATAATGCAAAATCATTACGTAAATCTCGTAACAAAATCAAGAGTTATTTCCAATACGAGTGCTATCTCTTTGATTCTTGAATTATACACTGAAGCACTGTACACATTGTGCTGACTTTTGTCAGGTAGTCCACACAGGCCATCTCACAAGGAATAAAGAGGTTAAGCATTGCAAAATATACGTAAGGCAAAAAATATGTCCTTGAGGAGCTTATAATCCATGATTTAGAGAAGATAATGTATAAAATACTTTTTGAATAATATGTGGCAGGTCGTTGTGATTAAAATACAAAATATAATTTATACATTCAAAAGAATATTGTCATTCAAAGGGCTACTTTGGCACACTATCTATTAAGTCTGCTGACATTGCCACAGCATAACAATTTTGGAATGCTGTCATTTGGATTTGCTTTCAGAGAAAGTTACAAAAACATAAGAATACCTATCTCTTATTGACACACTTTTTAAAAAGCCCTGAAAATGTTATTAGCCAGTTTGATGGACAACTTTCACTAACTTTTGGTGTTTTAAGATTACATTCTCATCCTGAGAACATTAAAATTATATACATGCCCAAACATATGAGAGCCATTCCAATAAAGATGTTACCAATATAGGGTTACTTTAACAAAAATGTATGATTTTTTAAGGTGACAAATTTGAATACATTGATGACTTGTAGTGTATTTGTTTAATGCATATTTATAATATTTGCATTAAATGTACATATATTAAATGTACAATATGTGCATATTTATATGATACAGTGTTATGGGATATCAGATGAATGCAATTTAGATAGTAGAAGGAAGGGACAGGGCATTCCTGAGACAGAAAAAAAGAAAGAATAAAGAAAATAGTGGAAGGAACTAAATGATGGGTCCAACCACAGGGAAGAGACCAGTGAACACTTCAAAAATGAATGGAAAGTAATGGTGACACATTTGATAAAGAAGGCAAAAAGAAGAGAAAATATAAAACTGAAAGATTTCTAGTTTCTCATTATAGAATGAGAGGTGTTGACTTCAAAGGAAAGTGGTTGCTTTTGTATTTAGAAACATGGAATAACGTAATTTTAAATCTAGACAAGACCTTAGATATTATCTTGTTAGAACTGTCCTCCTTTTCAGAAAACAAATAGAGAAGGTATTTGACCAAAAGCACGAAGACCACCAAGAGAGCCAACACTTGATAATATTTCCTATTTGGAATAGGTGTGTGTCTTTCAGAGGAGAGAAGACATTCTAAAAGAGGGAGTGGTGATTTGAGGTAACCTAAAAAGTTGGATAGGAGAGGCTATATTCCTAGAGAGGTGAAGGTAGAAACTCAGAGCCTCATGACTTTCCGAGGGAAGGAGAATGAGTAACCAGTTGGAGAGAGACCAAGAACTGCCAAGTCTACTGGAGAAGAAGGTGTTGGTCAAGGGGTCAGAAAAGGAACTTTCTTATTTTAAATTTTTAAAAATAGTTTAAAAAGTTAAGAACATATACATACATTTAATAATAATAATATATAAAATAAAAATATTAAAAATAATAATTCTGTAATATGAATGAAATTGAATTTCTAATTTAAAAACTCTCAGTAGAGAAAACTCCAGGCCCAGATAGTTCCACTGATAGTTTCTATCAATGTTTACAAAGGAATTAACACCAGTTCTACACAACCTGTTTCAGAAAATATAAGAGAAAGGGGCACGTCTTTAATTCATGTTACGAAACTAGCATTACCCTGATATCAAAACCAGACAGACACGTTACGAAAAAGGAAAAATAAAGATGAATATCCTTCATGAATAGAGGTAAAAGTTCTTAAATATTAACAAGTATAATTCAGCAATATGTAATGTATAGTATATAATATTAATAATATAGTATGCAATAAGAATTATTTACCATAAACAAGAGAGGTTTATCATAGTTATGCAAGATTTCCACTGTCAAAGAACAGATCAATCAATGTAATCTACCATATTAATAGGCTAAAGAAGAAAAATCACGTGATCATATGAATCAGTGCAGCTAAAGCATTTGACAAAATCCAACACACATTTTTGACAAAAATCTCAATAAAATAGGCATAGAGGAGAATTTCTTCAACTTGATAAAGAACATCTACAAAACCCTACAGTTAACATGTACTTAACAGTGAAAGACTGTATATTTTCTACCTACAATCAAGAAGAAGGCAAGATGTTCATGTTACAAACTTGTTCAACATAATACTAGCAGATATGGCCAGGGCAATAACTTAAGAAAATTAAATAGAAGACATACAACTCAGAAAAAAAGAAATAAAACTATCCCTATTTGCAGATAGCATATTATCTACATAGGAAATCACAAAGAATGTAAAAAAAGGCTCCTAAGTTTTGGCTGTAACTTTAAAAATTCATATAGATATGAAAAGGACCCAGAATAGTCAAAGCAATCTTGAAAAAGAACAAAGTTGGAGGACTCACATTTCCAATTTTGAAACTTTTTACAAAGCGACAGTAATCAAGCCAGTGATAGAATAGATTTTAGGATGCAGAAATGAATGCTTACATTTACAATCAATTGATTTCCAACAAGGGTGTCAAGATAATTTAATGAGAAAAGAATAGTCTTTTCAACAAGTGGTGCAGGAACAACACAGTATACATATGCAAAACAATGAATTTGGACTCCTACCTCACATCATGTACAGAAATTAACTCAAAATGTATCAGATAAAACTATAAGTCATTTTAAGAAAGCATAGAAAGTGATCTTATTACCTTGGATTAGGCAATGATTTCATGGATAATACCAAGAGCATCACTGACAAATGAAAAAATGGATATATTGAAATATATTAAAATTTTAAAAATTGTGATTCAAAGGATACCATCAAGTAATTGAAAAGAAAACCCCCATGGGAGAAAATATTTGCAAATCATATGTCTGACAGGGGACTGGTACCCAAAATACATAAAGAACTCTTACAACTCAATGGTTAAAAAAATTAATAACCCAACTAAAAAATGGGCAAGAGCTTTGAATAGAAATTTCTTCAAAGAAGATATACAAATTGCTAATAAACACTTGCAAAGAGTCTTAACATCATTAGTTTTTAGGGAAAAGCAAATCAAAACCACAATGAAATAACACTGCACACCCACTAGCATAACTATAAAAAAAAAGATGTCAATAAGAAATATTGACAGGATGTGGATAAATTGGAACTCTTTTGTTTTTTTACATTATAGTTTATTATAAGATATTGAATATAGTTCCCTGTGCTATACAGTAGGTCCTTGTTGTTTATCTATTTTATATATAGTAGTGTATATCTGTCAATCCCAAACTCCTAATTTATCTCTCCTCCCACTTTCCCCTTTGGTAACCATAAGTTTGTTTTCTATATCTGTGTGTCCATTTCCACTTTGTAAATAAGTTCATTTGCATCATTTTTAGATTCCACATGTAAGTGATATCATATGATATTTGTCTTTGTCTGACTAACTTCACTAAGTATGATAATCTCTAGGTCCATCCATGTTGCTGCAAATGGCATTATTTCATTCTTTTTTATGGCTGAGTAATATCCCATTGTAGCTACGTACCACATCTTCTTTCCCCATTCATCTGTCAATGAACTTTTAGGTTGCTTCCACGTCTTGGCTATTGTAAATAGTGCTGCAATGAATATTGTGGGGCATGTATTTTTTCAAATTATAGTTTTCTCTGGATATATGTCCAAGAGTGGGATTGCAGGATCATATGACAACTCTAATTTTCATTTTTAAAGGAACCTCCAGGCTGTTCTCCATAGTGGCTGTACCAATTTATATTTCCACCAACAGTGTAGGTGAGTTCCCTTTTCTCCACACCCTCTCTAGCTTTTATTATTTGTAGACTTTCTAATAATGGCCATTCTGACTGCTGTGAAGTGGTACCTCATTGTAGTTTTGATTTGTGTTTCTCTAATAGCTAGCAATGTTGAGCAAGTTTTCATGTGCCTATGAGAAATTGGAACTCTTTAACATTGTTGGTGGGAATGTAAAATGGTGGAGCCACTTAGGAAAGTAGTTTGGCCGTCCTTCAAAAAGTGAAACATAGACTCAGCAACTTCACTACTAAATATATACCCTAGAGAATCTAAAACATACACCCACACAAAAATTTGTACACAATATTTATAGTAGTATTATTCATGAGAGTCAAATGTGGAAACAACCCAAAGGTCCAACAAGTAATGGATGGATAGACAAATGTGGTATGTCCATATAAAGGAATATTATTTGGTCATGAAAATAAGTGAAGTATTGATACAAGGTAAAATGTGGATGAACCATGAAATAACAGGCCACATATTATACAATTCCTTTCATATTAAATGTCTAGAAGAGGCAAATCAATAGAGGCAGAGAGTAGTTTAGTGGATGCTAGGACTGGGGTAGTGGAAGACGTGGGTGACTGCTGACTGAAATGAGGTTTCATCTTGGGGTGATGAAAATGTTCTGGAATTACACAGTGGTGAGGGTTGTACAACTTTGTGAACATACTAAAAACCATTAAAATGGACAAGATAAAAGGATGAACTTTATGACATGTTGATTATATCACAAAACTTTCATTAAAATAATAATGAACTCAGTCATATAATGTTTTTAAAAATTGTCAAATTAAAAAATTTTACCTAAAATCATATATTAGTGAAAAGACTAACGTGAACTGCCTGGATGTGATACCCCTCCACATCTCATTCCTCCACAGTAGAGAGAAGACATAGGTTGTTGAATTATATAACTGAAAGCTTTGAATTAGAAACATTAAAGAATACAAAGGTCTATTTAGATTAATCAAATATTTAGTTTTTAATACTTTATGTTAAAGTAAAAGTATTATGAATTTGGAACACTTCTTTTTTATGAATGATTTTCAAATTAACAGTAAGCTAATCAAAAAATCCTGCACAATTAAGTATTCTATCTTTTTAAGATCAATGGGAATCTGGTAGGTCAAAAGGTATCGTTATTTCAAAATTTCAGTTAAGAAGTTTGTGTGTCTCTTTTTGGTAAGGACAAAGTGTTATGAAAGCTAAGTAATATATCAACAATGAAAAGATGCTATACAAAATGTATACATCTTTTCCAAATTGGACAAAGTATTGTTGCCTCATTAAAAAGTCTGTGCTGAGGTGATTCTATTTCTCATGATGATAATAATATTGATAGATTATAATAACCAAAACAGCCTATTGCATTGTTCTTGATCTTTGTGCTGTTGGTAACTGGTATTATTGTCCATCATGTGAAAACAGGAGGAGAGAAGTGACTACAATTATTGAGCTGGGTCTATAGCTTGTTTTGTTACCAGAGGCCTCCTGTTTGGAGGTCAGGAGAGACACCTGCACCTCCATCTTTACTGGCCTAGGCTACATAACTAGGCTTGGGCTTTGTTTACACTTTCTAGTGTTGAAGTTCTCCCTGGACAGCGAGATCTGCTCCTCACACCTTGCTTAATTATCACAAGGTTGCTGTGAGAGGGTGGACCCTTTGTAGGGACTGGTTTCTTGCTTGCCACTTCCAATGGATGATCCACCTGCTGAGATATTGACCCTGGTAAAACATGGATGAACCTTGAAAGCATAATGCTAAGTGACAGAAGCCAAGCACCCAAGACCAAAGAGTATAGAGTTTTGTTCATATGAATGTCTTTAAAAGGCAAATCTACAGAGAGAGAAAGCAGATTAGTGCTTTAGGGCTGTTGGGATGGGGTTACAGTGTGGAGATTATGGATAAAGGATAAGGAATTTCTTTTTGAAATGATGAAAATGTTTTAAAATTGATAGTGGAAATGGTTCCACATGTCTATGAATTTATTAAAACCACTGAATTGTGTGCTTTAAGTGGGTGAATTGTGTGATAGGTGAATTATATCTCAATAAAGCTAAAATACAAAAAAAAAAAAAAAAACCAAGAACACGCAAACATAGGAAAACATTGAACTCTATAGGAACCAAGTCTGAATTTGCAACACTCCTGAATGGGATTCCTGGTGACCCCTTGCACTCTTGTTTTTCCCTCTCCATGCGCCCATCCACACACACAGACAGACAGACAGACACACACACACACAGACTGAGCGGGCTCATTTTCTCTGATCTTCCTTATCCTGTATGGTCCCTATTTTCTTCCTTTCCTCCTGGTCCACTATCCTGGGGAATCGCTGCACACCTGGCAGCTGAGTCTTTTAAGGGCTCCTTCGTTTGAGATGTTGTCCACAGTCTCCCCAGTGCTCCTCAGGAATTGTAGCGTGTGTTTGCATAATACCTAGTCAAGTTGAAGCCTGTAATAGCTGAGACTATTTTACTTCATGCAGAAGTAGGGGTCAGCTGGGCTTTGATGTGTTTGCTCCATTCAGAGATGTGGAGAAGGGTGTCTACTCCAGCTGCAAAGGTCATGATGAGGGAAGGCCCATGGTGGTTTTCCAGAAGAGCAAGTCACCTTTTGCTAAAATGGGGGGTAGAATAGCTGGGCACTAGAAAAGAGGTAGGGACAGGAGTGTTGAGGGGCTTGTATCCCATGCTTAGAATTGTGCGGAGAGGATCACCCTTAGGCAGTGGGGAATTGCCAAGTGTTTGATATATGAGTCAAATCCAAGAAGAATTTTTGTCTCTATAATCTTGTTGCTCCATGATGGTTTCTAACTCTATTCAGAATTTGTAGCATATGGTCACACAAAACTAATTTTCTGGAGGGATTGGTTCAAGATGTCAGAGTACAAGGACATGTGCTCACTCCCTCTTGTGAGAGCATCGGAATCACAACTAACTGCTGAACAATCATCAACAGGAAGACATTGGAACTCACCGAAAAAGATACCCCACATCCAAAGACAAAGGAGAAGCCACAGTGAGATTGTAGGAGGGGGGAAATCAGAATAAAATCAAATCCCATAACTGCTGGGTGGGTGACTCACAAACTGGAGAACACTTATAGCACAGAAGTCCACCCACTGGAGTGAAGGTTCTGAGACCCATGTCAGGCTTCCCAACCTGGGGGTCCGGCAATGTGAGGAGGAATTCATAAAGAATCAGACTTTGAAGGCTAGCAGGATTTGATTGCAGGACTTTGACAGGACTGGGGGAAACAGAGACTCCACTCTTGGAGGACACACACAAAGTAGTTTGCACATTGGGACCCAGGGGAAGGAGCAGTGACCCCATAGGAGACTGAACCAGACCTACCTGCTAGTGTTGGAGGGTCTCCTGCAGAGGCGGTGGGTGGCTGTGGCTTACCATGAGGACAAGGACACTGGCAGCAGAAGTATTGGGAAGTACTCCTTGGTGTGAGCCCTCCCAGAGTCCGCCATTATCCCACCAAAGAGCTGGGTAGGCTCCACCTCAGGCCAAACAACCAACAGGAAGGGAACACAGCCCCACCCATCAGCAGACAAGCAGATTAAAGTTTACTGAGCTCTGCCCACCAGAGCAACAGCCAGCTCTACCCACCACCAGTCCCTCCCATCAGGAAACATGCAAAAGCCTCTTAGATAGCCTCACCCACCAGAGGGCAGACAGCAGAAGCAAGAAGAACTACAATCCTGCAGCCTGTGGAACAAAAACCACATTCACAGAAAGATAGACAAGATGAAAAGTCAGAGAGCTTTGTAGCAGATGAAGGAACAAAATAAAACCCCAGAAAAACAACTAAAAGAAGTGGAGATAGGCAACCTTCCAGAAAAAGAATTCAGAATAATGATAGTGAAGATGATACAGGACCTCGGAAAAAGAATGGAGGCAAAGATTGAGAAGATGCAAGAAATGTTTAAGAAAAACCTAGAAGAATTAAAGAAAAAACAAACACCTAGAAGAATTTAAAATCAAACAAACATAGATGAACAAATACAATAACTGAAATGAAAAATACACTAAAAGGAATCAACAGCAGAATAACTGAGGCAGAAGAATGGATAAGGGACCTGGAAGACAGAAAGGTGGAATTCACTGCTGTGGAACAGAATAGAGAAAAAAGAATGAAAGAAATGAAAACAGCCTAAGAAACTTCTGGGATGACATTAAATGCAACAACATTTGCATTATAGGGGTCTCAGAAGGAGAAGAGAGAGAGAAAGGACCCAGGAAAATATTTGAAGAGATTATAGTCAAAAACTTCCCTAACATGGGAAAGGAAATAGCCACCCAAATACAGAAAACACAGAGAGTCCCAGGCAGGATAAACCCAAGGAGAAACATGCCAAGACATGGTAATCAAATTGACAAAAATTAAAGACAAAGAAAAAGTATTGAAAGCACCAAGGGAAAAATGACAAATAATATACAAGGGAACTCCCATAAGGTTAAGAGCTGATTTCTCAGCAGAAATTCTACAAGCCAGAAGAGAGGGGCATGATATATTTAAAGTGATGAAAGGAAAGAACCAACAACCAAGATTACTCTACCTAACAAGGATCTTATTCAGATTCGACAGAAAAATCAAAAGCTTTAGAGACAAGCAAAAGCTAAGAGAATTCAGCACCACCAAACCAGCTCTACAACAAAACCTAAAGGAACTTCTCTAAGTGGGAAACACAAGAGAAGAAAAGGATCTACAAAAACAAACCCAATTAACAATTAAGAAAATGGTAATAGGAACATACATATTGATAATTACCTTAAACATGAATGGATTAAATGCTCCAACCAAAAGACACAGGCTCACAGAATGGACACAAAAACAGGACCCATATATATTTTGTCTACAAGAGACCAACTTCAGACATAGGGACACATACAGACTGAAAGTGAGGGGATAGAAAAAGATATTCCATGCAAATGGAAATCAAAAGAGAGCTGGAGTAGCAATAGTCATATCAGATAAAATAGACTTTAAAATAAAGAATGTTTACAAGAGACAAGGAAGGACACTACATAATGACCAAGGGATCATTCCAAGAAGAAGGTATAAGAATTATAAATATATATGCACCCAACATAGGAGCAACTCAATACATAAGGCAACTGCTAACAGCTATAAAAGAGGAAATCGACAGTAACACAATAATAGTGGGGGACTCTAACACCTCACTTACACCAATGGACAGATCATCCAAACAAAATTAATAAGGAAGCACAAGCTTTAAATGACACCATAGACCATATAGATTTAATTGATATTTATAGGACATTCCATGAAAAAACAGCATATTACACTTTCTTCTCAAGTGCACATGGAACATTCTCCAGGATAGATCAATCTTGGGTCACAAATCAAGCCTCAGTAAATTTAGGCCAATTGAAATCATATCAAGCATCTTTTCTGACCACAACGCTGTGAGATTAGAAATCAATTACAGGGAGAAAACGTAAAAAACACAAACACATGGAGGCTAAACAATACGTTACTAAATAACAAAGAGATCACTGAAGAAATCAAAGAGGACATCATATAATACCTAGAGACAAATGATAATGAAAACACAATGATCCAAAACCTATGGGATGTAGCAAAAGCAGTTCTAAGAGGGAAGTTTATAACAATATAAACCTACCTCAAGAAATCACAAAAATCTAAATAATCACCCTTACACCTAATGGGACTAGAGAAAGAAGAACAAACAAAACCCAAAATTAGTAGAAGAAAGAAATCATAAACATCAGAGCAGAAATAAATGAGATAGAAACAAAGAAATCAATAGCAAAGATCAATAAAACTAAAAGCTGGTTCTTTAAGAGGATAAAGAAAATTGATAAACCATTAGCCAGACTCATCAAGAAAAAGAGGGAGAGGACTCAAATCAATAAAATTAGAAATGAAAAAGGAGAAGTTACAACAGATACCACAGAAATACAAAGCATCCTAAGAGACTACTACAAGCAACTCTATACCAATAAAATGGACAACGTGGAAGAAATGGACAAATTCTTAGAAAGGTATAACCTTCCAAGACTAAACCAGGAAGGAATAGAAAATATGAATAGACCAATCACAAGTAATGAAATTGAAACTGTGATTAAAAATCTTCCAACAGACAAAAGTCCAGGACAAGAAGCTTTCACAGGTGAATTCTATCAAACATTTAGAGAAGAGCTAAAATTGCAGAGGAAGGAACACTCCCAAACTCATGTTATTAGGCCACCATCACCCTGATACCAAAACCAAAGATACTAAAAAAAAGAAAATTACAGACCAATATCACTGATGAATATAGATGCAAAAATCCTCAACAAAATACTAGCAAACAGAATCCAACAACACATTAAAAGAATCATACACCATGATCAAGTGGGATTTATCCCAGGGATGCAAGGATTCCTCCATATACGCAAATCAATCAATGTGATACACCATATTAACAAATTGAAGAAGAAAAACCATATGATCATCTCAATAGATGCAGAAAAAGCTTTTGACAAAATTCAACACCCATTTATGATAAAAGCTCTCTAGAAAGTGGGCATAGAGGGAACCTACCTCAACATAATAAAGTCCATATACAACAAACCCACAGTAAACATCATTCTCAATGGTGAAAATGTGAAAGCATTTCCTCTAAGATCAGGAACAAGACAAGGATGCTCACTCTTGCCACTATTATTCAACATAGTTTTGGAAGCCTTAGCGACAGCAATCAGAGAACAGAAAGAAATAAAAGGAATACAAATTTGAAAAGAAGAAGTAAAACCGTCACTGTTTGCAGCTGACGTTATACTATACATAAAGAATCCTAAGACGCCACCAGAAAACTACTAGAGCTAATCAATGAATTTTGTAAAGGTGCAGTATAGAAAATTAATTGCACAGAAATCTCTTGCATTCCTATGCACTAATGATGAAAAATCTGAAAGAGAAATTAAGGAAACACTCCCATTTACCATTGCAACAAAAAGAATAAAATATCTAGGAATAAACCTACCTAAAGAGACAAAAGACCTGTATGTAGAAAACTATAAGACAGTGATGAAAGAGATTAAATATGGTACAAACAGATAGAGAGATATACCATGTTCTTGGATTGAAAGAATCAATATTGTGAAAATGACTATTCTAACCAAAGCAATCTACAGATTCAGTGAAATCCCTATCAAATTACCAGTAGCATTTTTTACAGAACTAGAAAAAAAAAATCTTAAAATTTGTATGGAGACACAAAAGATCCCGAATACCCAAAGCAGTATTGAGAAAGAAAATGGAGTTGGAGGAAATAATATGGATAACATGGATAACTAATAAGAACCTGCTGTATAAAAAAATAAATAAAATAAGTTTCAAAAAATCCCACCTAATTTTATTCCTTTGAAATGATCATTTTATGTTTTTAAACCATCATTAATTTCATTTTTTATAAGTCTAAAGTTTATCATGAGTCACATTCATTAGCATCATTTTTATTATGTGTTTCCTGTTAAATGTTAACTAGGGTTTTATGTGTCCAGCTAAAACTTTTATTGCACACCTTAGATTTCATGCTAGACATTTTGTAGCCATGACTGAGCAACCTGAATGTTGCAAAATTTTTGGCATGAAGGTTGCATAATTTAGAAATAAACAGCTTCTTTAAAAATGAAAAAGATTCTAAAAAAATGAAAAAGATTGACAATCTATAACAAAATGTCTAAGTAAAACTAATATAAAACTCTTAGGGATCACATTGATCAGATTGTCAGATTGATTAATTGGCAAATCATGGCCACCCAAGCAAGGTGTCTTTTAGTCATGGGCTTCCTGTTATATTTCTCCTGACACTATTTTAGTAAGATTCTGACAGGATCCAGAGAATCAATTTTGATCACTGTCACTCTATTTTCTCTTCAGTCCATTGAGGTAATTATTAACTTAGCTATGCTAATTATCATCAATTTACAAGCAGCCTCTAGAACATTCTCAACTGGAAACCATCTCTACCTCCCCTTAAGTCCCAGATGTTTCAGTTGTCACTCAATATACCTTATAATTCCAACTTTGTGTCTAGTACACCTCACATATACACCTTATATCTTTAATTGTTGAGAAGCTACTTGAAATCCAGAACACTGTGGTTTGTTCCACCCCCCATTGGGCATAGTAGAGCACCAGTAAAGTGCAGCAAAGGGTGTCTTTGAATGAATGAATGAAGAAACATCATTGCTGTATTTTCTTCATTATCTCTTTTTATGCTCTTTTATTGCAACCTTGGCTAAAACTCTTTCTTTAAGCCATGCATTGAGATTCCTTTAGACATTAATATCAACTACCATATTTCAATGTAAATATTAAATATAGACTGGGAGAAAGCCTGTATTAAGAGGGTAAAAGGTAGACAGTGTGTAAAAGACCCTCAAGGGGTCTCTCTCTCTCTCGCTCTCTCTCTCTCTATCTATCTAAAATCAGTTTTCAAAAGCCAAAAGATAAGAAATTGGAACTTGTCACAGATATATTTTATGCATCTTTGTTGCTAATTAAAAATGAAACTTAAAGAAATTTTTACAGAAAGATTAGAAATCTATCTATTTGAAATAACAAATCTGGGCTTGTCCACAAAAAAAAAAGTCCTTTTATGCTACTTTAAACTGACAACAGATGGCTTCCTTTAAGTTAAGGTCACAGATTAAACTTACTATGTGGTCTTTCTCCAATCAAAATGATGGTTTTGGCTGAGAATTTAAGCAACTATTTACTTAACCGCTTTAAGCTTTTGAAATTCTCAGTTTCTATATAAAATGTATGGCTTGTGATCTATCCATACATATATCCCCTGGATATATATAGGGGTTGTAATTATTTTAGTGCCTCATTTTCAAGTGACATGAAGAAGGAATTTGGTGGCAAGGTTTGGAATTCTTTTTCTGTAAATTAACACATAACACATTCCAAAACAAAATATCTGATATGCCCATAATTGGTAATGAATTTGGGATATACAATATAATTGCTACATTTATATGCTGCCCAACAGAAGGAAGCAACTTCTAGACCTCTCCAATCTTTATCAAGATTTAGTAAGTAACTTGGTTTCCCCGAGGGTTTCTTGGCAGGTAACCAACCTTGGCTGATGGGAAAAGGTTACCTTGAAATGCTGCGGATTTCTTTCATAATTTACATTAGCCAAGGACAAGTAATTGTTGAAGATATAAAAGACAACTCAGTGAAGAAAAGTACTATCGTAAGGAAAGAAGACTCTTGGACCACAGCAATTCTGGGAAATATGAAACTTGAGCAGGTTAGGCAGGATGAACCCAAGTATTTGAGGATCTGAGATCTGAAATAAAAATGCAAGAGAAAGGATACACACTTTTTGAATGGTTAATCATAAAAATAAAAAATAAAAGTAGCCAGACGTGGCTAAGTTTGAAGTCATTGCTGGAGATAAGGTAATGTCGTCTTTTGGGGGGGTTAAAATCTGTGGCACAATATCGTAACACTTGGAGAAGGTAGTAGTATTTTGGTGCTGCTAAGATAAAGGGAGGATATTGCCCAAGAGGAAACAGTTTTCAGAATTTAATTTTGATGAGTATATTGTGTCATTGTAAACTTGCTGATGGTTGTACCTTGGTATGTTTATGCAAAAGAAAAATGATTGACTCAGAGAAATTAATGGCATTTCTCCCAATATAGGAATTTTACAATAATTTCTAAAATGGCTTCCCATTTTGCATCAAAGTAAAATTCAGTTTTTACTTCAGGTGAACAACTCAGCATGATTTGCCTCTGCTCAGCCTACAAGCTTCCTGCCCTTATCTCCTGAGCGCTCCCCTTTCTTCTGCCATTGCCTTGGCTATACTGGGTTCCTCTGCTATTCCTAGGACATGCCAAGCACCCTCCCTCCTCAGAGATTTTGCACCTGCTCTGCCCTTCTGCCAGACCCAGTCTTTTTTTTCTACCCACAGTTTTTGCATGGCCAGCTCCTTTATTGCCTTCTTGTCTATGTTCAAATGTCGCTTTATCCATGTGTCCTCCCTGATATCACTATGTAAACTAGCACCCTCCTTATCAATTTCTATCCACTCTACCTTGCTTCATTTTTATGGCATTTAAGGTCCCCAACACTTATTTGCTTCCTTCTGTCTCCCCCACAAGGATGAGTGCATGGACTTGGATTCATCACTGTATTTCCAGTTCCTGGAACTGCTTGGCATACTGTATGTCCTCAAGAAAAGATGTGTCAAGTGAATGAATGACAAATGAGAATATATATTGATCCTTTACAACCTAAAGTTTTAGAACTCCCTTAAAATAACTTATAAATGAGGAAACTTGCCTGGTTAGCCATGAGAACTTATAGAGGGCAGTAGCGGGGCCATGTTTGTCCGCTCACCTCTATATCTGACACTGTGGGAAAAGATGCAGAAAGGACCAGCAAGGGCAGACAGTTAAAAACAAAGGATCAGTGAATAGTTGGAAGCAGCAGTGACAAAGATAACCCCAAAGAGCAAGCAATCCCCAACCTTTAAAGTGGTAGGTAGATAAACACACACACACACACACACACACACACACACACACACTGCAAATCTTCCCCTCTTAAGGAAGAAGGCTCCTAGTAGGGAGAAAGACCACGCCTCTTCTTCAAGTTGTTGCAAATCCAGGCTGGGAATGTTTAGTTGGAACGTACGGGGCAGTCAGGGAGACACAATACCTGTTTATTTACTGGGAATTATCTGCAGAGTAAAATATATATGCTCTTTGATTTACTGCCATGACACAACTCTAGTTTTCTTACAACTTTTAATTTAGGAGGATTTCCATATATTCTATCATTGTGAGATAACCAGAGAAATAGATTCTCTGTTCAACTAATGTTGGAAAACGCTGGGTTAAGCAAAGTTAAACAGGTTTCTGTATGAGAGGACTCCTCAGGGAAAACCAGGCATCTGGATTAGGCAGCTGTAATCAAAGAAGAGTAAAGGGCTGCTCACTACTCATCCCGACAAGGATTAAGTCGTAACTCAGTGCAGTCATGACCAACAGTGCACTCAGAAAGGAAATAAAGACAGTAACATGATGCTCTGTGCTGTGGACAAGCAGGCTCCTTAGGTCTTTAATGAACTCACATCTTTGCATCTTCCCATACATAGAAAGTCACTAAAGTCATTACCCTGAGATATCTGTTCCTTGTGACTAGCAGTAATCTTTTACTGATTTGTATGTTTTTTTTTTATTTTTAATTCATTTTTGGCTGCATTGGGTCTTTGTTGCTGCGTGCAGGGTTTCTCTAGTTGCAGCGAGTGGGAGCTACTCTTCATCGCAGTGCATGGGCTTCTCAATGTGGTGACTTCTCTTGTTGTGGAGCACGGGCTCTAGGTGCCCAGGCTTCAGTAGTTGTGGCATGTGCGGGCTCTAGAGCACAGGCTCAGTAGTTGCGGCTCACGGGCTTAGTTTCTTCACAGCATGTGGGATCTTCCCGGACCAGAGCTCCAACCCGTGTCCCCTGCATTGGCAGGTGGGTGTTTGACTGCATGTATCCCCAGCCAAAATCATATATAAACAAGTGTTCCCCCTATGTCTTCAGAGCATTTCCCCCACAGCGACTGAGATTCTGTCTCCCAGACTCTAGTCCTCAGCAAGGTCCCTAAATGAAGCCTAAACTCACAACACTTACACCAGGGGTCCCCAACCCCTGGGCTGCAAACCAGTACCAGTCCACAGCCTGTTAGGAACCGGGCCTCAAAGCAGGAGGTGAGCAGTGGATGAGTGAGTGAAGCTTCATCTGCCACTCCCCATGGCTTGCATCACCAACTGAACCACTCCCCCACCCTCCACCCTGTCCATGGAAAAGTTGTCTTCCAGGAAACCGGTCCCTGGTGCCAAAAAGTTGGGGGATCACTGCCTTACACTGTGCATTTTCCTTTCAGTCTACTTAGCCAAGTCTTTCAGTCTTTCCTTTCAATGTTTGCAAAGTCTGTAGGTAAAAAATTAGAAGGTCATCTTTCTATAACCGGTACACCTGATAGTTGAGCCAGCTCTGAGCAACCTTACCCTTTATCTCATTTCTTTTTGTTTATATGTTGGTTTGTTGGGGACAGAACTGATTTAAAATTTTTTAAAAATTTATTTGGGAAGAACAGTACTACAATATACTTCTTTTTTTTTTCATTCAAGAAGACGTTGTCTTTATTAGTTCTGAGGAGACAAAACTCTGGGAGAAGATAAAAGTTCCTGGCACGTTTGGGTCAGTTCTGCCAGGTCTCAAGTCAGGGCTAGTGGTCTTCCTACCAAGCCCCTCCTGCCCATGGAGGGCAGCTGTGGTGGGTGGTACTCCTCTGACACTGTGTGCAGTGGCCCCCACTAGGTTGACATTCCTGTCCTCCAGCTTCACCCTTTACTCACTCTTCCCCACGAGGAAGGCATGCGTTCTCTCTTTGCCGGGTCACAGACATTGATCCATTCCTCTACGGCCGGGTGTGTGATAATCTCCTGAAAGGACATCGTTTGGCAATTGCCTTTCTCTTCTTCCCTCTCCACTCCAGACTCATGTGAGGTAAAGATCCTGGGTAAGTGTGTCTGCTCTGCCGATCCTTACGTGTCCTCGAGTGACCCATCTCAATACCTCTACAAAAATGACAAATTCCTATTGATAAATTTCAATTTTTAACAATAAACTTTATTTGTAAAACAGTTTTAGATTTACAGAAAAGTTGCAATAGTACAGAGAGCTCCCACATACCCTACATCCAGTTTCCCCTATTATTAACTTCTTACAACAGTATATTTGTACATCTGTACATCAGTTACAATTAGTGAACTAATAGTGATACATGATTATTAAATAAAGTCCTTACCTGATTCATTTCCCATACTTTTTACACATTGTTATTAAATAAAGTCCTTACCTGGTTCATTTTCCATACTTTTTACCCAAGTTCCTTTCTTCTGTTCCTGGGTCCCACCCAGGGCACCACATAGCAGGTAGTCATCATGTCTCCTTAGGCTCCTCCTGGCTCGGACAGTTTCTCACACGTCCTGTGTTTCTGATGACCTTGACAGTTCCGAGGAGTCCTGGTCAGGTATGATATTAGTAGAACGTCTCTTAGTGGAATTTGCTGGTGTTTCTCTCATGATTAGATTGGGGCTGTGTTTTGGGAAGAGGATCACAGAGGTAAGGTGCCATAAATATCACATCCTATAAAGGGACATACTATCAATGTGACTTTTCACTCTTGCTTTTGACCTTGACCACCTAGCTGAGGTAGCGTCTGTCAGGTGTCTCCACTGAAAAGTTACTCTTTCTGTCCCCTTTCCCAGATGCATTATTTGGGAGGAAGTCCTTGTGCATATGTTCGGTTAAGGAAGGACATTTACTAATTCATAAAGCAACTGTCAGAGTGTTGTGGCTTGGGTAAAGGTGCAGCACTGGGTGAAGAAATGTGTTCTTTCATTCACTGAACACTTTCTGATCAGTGTGACCCTGGCCTTGAACTTGACGCTGTGAGTATCAAAGACCTGTTTTCAAGAAGGTTATAACTGAGCATGACAAACAATTACTTTAAAAAAAAGCCAATCTGCAGTAAGACACATGGACAAGAATTTAAGATAAAACTTTTTTTGCTACCTGAACACAAATTTCTACAGAATAGTGCAGTGTTTCTCAGAACTTAGTGGGAATTTAGGACAAATAGATGCAAAACGGTGTGGCTATTTTCAAGTATCCAGACTGTGACCCTGTTGATGTCTTAGAGAAGAGGATGACATGTAACCCTCAGCCTTCCCCAGGGAGTCCCCGACAGGGCCTCAGGGAAACACGAACCCCTGTGGGATAAGTAACAAAATGATTGGGTGAGTGAAAATAGCTCTCCCATCCTATCCACATGGATTCTTCACAAGCTGCCTAAGTTTATTCATGACATTTACCTTTGGAATAAAATAGCAGTTTTACTTCACTTTTTAAAACATCACTTGGGCCTGAGAGTGTCACCTTGCAGCCTGGACAATAAGTTCCCAAAGAATATTCTAGGATATTCCCGAATATTCAGAAAGGATACCCCCAGGTCACAGGATGTCAATAGACACACACACACAACTACTAGTCTTGGAATTCACTGGACCTGGTGAAGTTTAAGGTTTATTTTTACTCTTTTCTTTTTTATAAATCAGACCTAAACTAAACATGCCTGGAGCCAAGAGTCTTGTGAGTTTTATTCATTTCCTCCTCTTTTAGGTTGAGAGAACCCTGCTTCTGTATGTGTCTAGCTTTGCCCAGCGTGGCTCCCGAGTAACTTCTGATTGTTATAAACTTGCTCCAGCGATCCTACTCTTCTACTTGGGGTTAGTTTAGAGTGAGCTCTGCCCCATGCCTGACTGAGACTTGGGGAAGGTCTACTAAGGGTAGGGGGCATTGGGAAAAATTTACAGCACTCCTTGAATTAGACGAACCAGGAAAAGACTTTGTGTATCTTCCTAGATGAATCGATTCCCTGGTCTGATGTGGCCATTTGTGAGCATGAGGGGGGCTAATTTGGGAGAGTCAGACTTGCTAAGGTTGCAGAAGGGAAATACCAAAAGCACTTTGGGGCTGTAATGACACTGGACAACTGAGTTTACGAACCATGGACCATTTGTTTGTGAGATGACAAGTTTTCGTCCTTGTGTAAGCCAATGGAGTCGAGGTTATTTGCTGTCTGCAACCAATGCATTCCATAGGATACCAGGGTTATATACAAAAAAACAAACATAAAAAAAACCCCAAAACAAAAAAAACACATGTATGGTAGAATTTAGGGCTTTTTAAGATATTTCAAAGATAATTTTGTCCATAAGTTGATTTTCAGTGTGTGCCATGTTTAGAACCTCAGCCCTGCTAAGCGACAACTCCATAGAATATGTCTATTGATGGAAGGTGGTAACTACTTCCTGGTCTAGCATCTCTCATTGTCTTAGGCATATTTTGCATTAATGTCCTAACTCATGTTTCCCTCATCTAGGAGCACTTCACCCCCTCACTAAATGAACCTCATTGCACCTTAGTATCCTTAACCTCTAGCTATCTGTTGACTAGGATAGACTCCTGGCCCATGCTGGGCCCTTAGACATGCTCTTCAGGGTGTTTGGATTTGGGTCTCCAAGACATAGGTCATTCTTTATTAACTCTTGAAATGAAAAGTGATGCAAACTAGGATTTGGGCCAGCCATGTTTAGCCTGGTGCCTGCCGAAGTAGATATAACCATTCTGCAGAGAAAGAGAAAAATAAAGGGAGAGAAGCAGGAACAAGAGACCATGCCAATCCAGAGAGACACAGAAAGTAATTTTGGTGTTTTTATTATCCAGTTTCTGGATCCATCTTCTCCAGAGAGTTGGCCTTGGGTTCCATGAAATCCATTTACTTTGGCCAGTTTTTCATCCTTTTTGTTGAAAGAAATTCAGGAGTTTATGTTACTTGCAGCCTCCTAATGCTTGACTAAGGTACTTGTGAACTATAAGAGACTTACTTAATAGGACTTAATTTTTCCTTCTTTTGGTAATGCCATGGCAATTTACATTATTTTAAGGCACTAATTTCAATCTACCTTGTATTAGAGCTGCTCGGTGACTTGCATGGTCTACTTTATTAGTGTGAGTTTAAGAGCAAGCGTTAGCCTTACTCAATTTTTAATCCAACAGGAGCTTAAAATACTTGTTGAGATGGAACTACAGTATCTCCTGAAGAAGGGGAAAATGAAAATTTTCACCCATCCAAACTGGACGTACATTTCAGACATTTTATGAATGCCTTGAACCACTGAATGAAGATATATCCAAATAAAACTCACTTAGTTTATTCTAAGCTATTTAGTACAATTAAATTCTTTTCAGCACTAAACAACGTTTGTCACCCTAGGAACATTTCAAAATCATAACAGATGCCACTGTAGGGTTTTTGCATAGTTTTGCGGAGTAAGTAGTTCTTTTAGAAAACAAACATGTTTCTTTTTCATTAATTTGAAGACAATGGATTCCAAATGGGATTTCACTTACAATAATCTTAAAACTTTTATTAAGAGGAGGCATAGCTGTAGGGTTGGCATTACTCTAATGACCATGTTTTAAATAGTGCATGAATTAATCTCTTTGAATAGAGAGAGTCAAAGAAGCCCTGTAAATACTGACTGAGGGGTCTTAACTCTAAGCCCCTCGACCTCCCTTTTCTTAGAGCATTTACTTCAGAAAACTTGTAATTGCAAATTCTTTCTCTGCCCCTTTGAAAGGTATATAAATCCTTCCCTGGCCTCTTGCCTGAATTACACCTCAGGAATGTCTTTCTCAAGGACCTGGGGGCCATCCCTTTGAAGTGCAATCATAAGAAAGATAGTGCTGGTATTATGGGCATCAGATAGCAGCTATCACCCAGGACCCTGGGAGGGGAGGAACTCACTTCCTTAGGTGCTTTGCTCCAAGTTATAAAACTACCTCCTGACATGAAGATTTGAGAAAGTAAAGCAAAAACTCTCCAGCCCCTGGCTTACAGCAGAGTTTAGATGGAGTTCTAATCTCTCTCTCTTATTGCAATAGTCTTGAATAATCTTCTTTCCTGTTTAACAGTGTGGTGAAGTTTTCGCTATGACTGTTTTCATAAAAGAAAAAAGGTAATTTCCCTCAGTAATATGTATAAAATGAGGGGTTGGGGGGTCATATTCCCTGATTTTCATCCCAGTTCCATCTTCCCGAGGGGAGGAGGGATTTTTGTTTTTATTTAGCTTTTATCAGAAGTGTCATGGCTTCAGGGCATGATGGGTACTTCCCATCTGCAAGGCTAATTTTATTGTAATGAGAGTATAATGAGCAACAGGTTACATTCAGAAGCAGGAGATTCCTGCCTTTCCCCACCTTTCTTTGTCTGCCTTCGGGAAGCTTATCACTCAAAACATGTGGTTTCCTGTCAGTCTGGAGGTTCCTGCTTTTCTTTGTCTGCCCATAGACCCCCGCTGTTTGCAAGATGCATGATTTCCTGCCCCCATTTCTCTGCTCACAGATAACTACCTGCCTACTGTAACACTAGGAAACTATCAGTATTACATGAATTTGATGTCAAGATATCTAATTTCCTTACACATTTGATTCATAAGATAATGACAGATTGCCCTTAAATTAGGCTATGCTGGTAGGCTTTGCATCACCAACTGTCAGAGACAGGATTTTCTTCTGTTCAGTTGCATGGGGAAGGGGATCGCCCTAACTCTTTGTTAGTTCTGAGGAGTCTGGAGATTCTGGGGTCATTCGCTTCCAAGACTCAGGGTGCATTTAGAGAGATTACTTTTGGAATAAGAGTTTTCCTACTGAAGGTTGCCATTCCACGATTTCTGATTTTTTACTGCTTCTAACCCTTATCTCCCAATGCTTTGTGCTATAATTACTCTTGATAACAGACGTTTCCAGCCTGTGTCAATCATTCCCCTGCTTTGGCAACAGCATCTCTTTAGGTAAGCACACTCATGTTAGGTGAATAACTGAACTGCTTTCAATGCTCTTCTCTTACCTTCCAGCTCTGCTCACCCCCTCAGGCACCCGGTTCCTGCAGGGGTCCCCTTGTTGAAGGATTTTCAAGAATTAGCCTGGAGAACCTCTTACAGATGAGGGGCAGGGGGAGGAAGGAGAGGATTGGCAGTGAAGTGTCTGGAAAGTCGAAGGAAGAAAGTTACTGCATGTCACAGAAGAAAACGATGAGTTGGTGGAAGGGATCTTTGATTTACCCCATAATGGTTATGAAAATAATTTTGGAAAAAAGATTTAAATGAAGAAAAACATAAAGGAAAGTAAGACAGGCACACATGTTTTTACCACTCAAGATTACTATCAGTGAATATTGGATCACATTTTTTGCACCTAGCACTGTCCTCAAGAAAGGAATTGAGTCGAATAAGTTCATTAAGTGGTACACATACCCCATCTCTTCCTGTGACACTAGCTATTCTAGAGTCTATTAGAGAAGAGGTCTTAGTCCTGTAAATCTGGGACAGGAATAATGAGATTATTAGAATTAGAAAAAGTTCTTAAATAACAGGTATCAATCCCTTTCAGAATATTTAGAATTTGTTAAGGGTTAACTTAAATTTTTAATAACTATTTTTTGTTTAGCATCTCCAATACTAGAAGTGAATTACTTTCTGTCATCAACTTTCTTTAACGAGCTGCTACTTCATGAGAAATTTTAGACATAATGAGATGATGGTATTTTTATTTATTTGAAAGATGACCTGTCCTCTGTCGTTCTGTCAAACTAGAGGGAAGCTGGCCAATGTGTACCCTGATGTAGTGCTGTGCGCTTGGGGGTTAGGGGGGATCTGGGTGCGAGGCGTCTGGAAGGTGTTTGTTTGCAGAGGACAAGGCCATTGGGCCGATGGAAGGTCAGAGGAAGTGCTGGAGAGGAGTGGGGCAGAAGAATGACTTGCGGAGGGGCAGACATAAGGAATTTGTCAAGCATCAATAAATTAAGCTGCCTGATGCAGTGTGTGCATGTTAACTATCTCTATTTTCCCTCCAAATCTTCAGTAAACAATCTTTGGGGCCGATCCATATTTCTTGCTGTTGCTTTTGGTGAGAGAGGATTCTTTACGGTGAATAAAGAAAGCCTAACACTGGCATCCAATAGGCTCACTTGAGCCAGCCCCATCAGGGTTACCTCTAGAAGACTTTACTCAGAACTCCCTCACGTGCAAATGGAAAGGCACATCAACTGGTAGTGTTTAAGGAACACTCACACTCTGTGGATCTTGAGTGTGGATCTTCTTGCACTGAAACGTTAACTGAACTTTATGTCCGATAAGAATTAACATATGCTATCAGTGTTGTCCATTTTACGTGTTGAGTAAGACGGTTTGTTTTCATTGCTTTTACACAGCCTGGTTAGACTTAAATATGTAAGCCTGGTTTTGTTATTCCTTTGCTGTGGAATCACTCAGTTCCTTAGTTAGCGTTTATTAGACTGTATTGTGTTAGAGGCAACAAAGCCAGAGATGGCTTTCTCACGTGGTTCGTGATTGAGGAGCTGAGACAGACATCTAAACAGATGATTATGACACAACATAACCTGTGCAATAACAGAGGAATTCTTAAAGGATTATTTAAACATGGAAAAGGGAGTCAGTATTATTGGATGCAGAGCAGGTGAGGAAAGACGCAGAGCAGGTGAGTGTACCTGCATATTCTAGAATCTTCCATTACAGAACTTTCCTACAGACCCTTACGAAGTCTTTCCAATTATGGGTTAGAGATGAGAGCTGTTCTAAAAACACAGATATAGTTTACTAGAATGTGACTTTTTTTTTCTTGTTTTCTGGTCAGTTAACAAACATTGGCATTAATGTGCTGGTTATAGAGCCTGGCACCCAAATTTTGGAATGGGGGAAAATATCAAAGCAATCTGCTCCAAAATGAAGCCAACAATATATGTCTGCCAAGACATGATGGCAGTGCTCTAAATAGAATCATTTTGTGATGGTAGACCTGTTTCTCATTTCCCTTTCCTTTATAGCCTATCTTGTTTACATTTGGTTAATAAATGCAAATGCAATTGTTACCACAGAGCAGGCCACTTTGCAGGAATGTGTTTCCAGACAATTTCATTGAGGCTACGCTAACCCACATTTCTCTACGGAATGTCATCATTGTGTTGCCTACTCTGAATGCATGTAGGTAGCACCGAGTAACACGACCCACTGAGCACATGTTTGAGTTTCACGTGAGGCATATGTTTATTCAGGCAGCCACCATGCTCTCAGATAGCTTCCGTGCTATCAGTGGAATTCTGTAAAGTAATCAAGGCAGCGTGTACAAGTCCCCAAACCTAGATACCAGTAGCAATAGCTCTCCTTTCCCAGTTGAGACGAAAGAAATCTTCTTAGGTAAGGAGGATGCACGGGCATGCAAATATTTGAAATTTAATAGAAGTAGTTACCATTTTTGTTTAGAAAAAGGTTGAGGGAGTACAAGGGGTGAAAAGCAAATGTCCTCTCCGTAAGACTCCATCTCCAGGTGTGGTTGCTGCTTCTTTGGGAGTACTGCTGCTGTTGGTGTGGTGATGTTTGCCTTCTGAAGGCAGTGCAGACTACAGACTGGCACTTGCCATCTGCTTCTACAAGGACTAAAGTCATAAAGCTCCACAGCCGCTGACCTTCAACACCCCCTGAAAGGAGTCCAGGGTGGAGATCAGGAGTGAGGCGCTCCGTGCTCTGGGAAAACTGGCAGAACAGGTCTTCAGATAGATATTTTCAGGAGATTTTATGAGCCCAATTTCTTGCATCTCCTCACGTCTAGAAAAGCACTCAAGTCATCAATGGTGACATCTGCTCCTAGGAACTAGCAGCAAGCTTCTACCAAAATGTGTGCTTGACCGCAAGTGCCCCCTTCACTAAGATCATATATAACACTGACCCTCTCCCACCCCTGTACCTCTCTGGAGCAGTTCCTCAGAGCTGTCTGAGATGCTGTTTCCTAGGCTGTAGTCCTCATTTTGCCCCAAATAAAACTTACCTCACAGCTCTCACTTTGTGCATTTCTTTTAGTCAACAGTGTATTGGTTCCTACTTGAGAGAATTTAAAGTTTAGCATCCCGAGTACGATTATTTGTCACCTTAATTTAGTCAGACTCTGAGCAAGTATAATTTCCTCAATACCAATGGGACCCAAACCTTAATAGGCTCTAGAAATATTTGGGAGAGCTTAAGTGAAAGTGCAGCTTCCCAAGCTTCTCCTTCAAAATTCTGTGTCAGTACACCAGGGTTGGCCCTAGGAAGCTGTGTTCCTATTAATATCTCTCGGTGATTTTATCCCTATTTACTGTTAATATTTTTGGTACACATTTATATACTTGTATTCCATCTTCTGTAGGTTGCTACTTTGTGTCCTTTGCCAATGTTTTCCTTTACTATTTTTTATTGCTTTATCACAAATCTTGATATGTCCTTGTATATATAAATTTTTGACATGTATCTTACTATGTAGCTATTTTGATCTAGATAGATAGAAACTTTTTTTTTTTTTTTTAGATAGACACTTTGATCTCTTATGGGTATTGCGAAATGTTCCCTCATGCCCTTGGCATTTTAACTGTGTGTTTGATTGCACGTTGGGGGTGTGTGTATAAAAAGCAATGTGTAGCATGGCACACACTGATTCTTGGCACCATCATCTTTGGTGTATTCCACTGCTAAAAGATGGATGATTTGAGTAATTGGTTTCAGTGAGATTATGTTTTTGAAATAGTAACCAAATTTCAAACAATATCACTGGGCATTTCCTGTTCCACTCGGTTCCTTTATCCCCAGTTCAAGGCAAAAGGTTATTCTGGACTCATTGCTTTAGGGAAAAGATGTTTGGGCAAAAAACGGAGAGGAGTTGCTACTTCTGGCTTTTAAGTTACAAGAGCTCAGGCCCTGTGAGTAGTAGATGAAAGGGAACAAACAACAGTCTTGAGCGAAAAATATGATATCAGTCCTAGTCTTTCTGGCCCCCAATTTTAGGGAAAAGCAATGTTCCTTTGACTAGAGGGAGGGAATCTAAAGGCTCTGAGAGAGCAGGGAGCTGCCTGTGAGGGGTGGTCTTCCTCGCTTCTCCCCTGGGGTGTGTGTGCAGGAACAGACCCTGAAGGGTAAGTGGGCTCTGGGAGAAGAAGGAACCTGGGGCCTCCCTTCCTGGTTGACCCCTCAGTAATTTCCTGGGGCTGTGACAATTGCCAGGAAACAGTTAGTACAGTGTGTCCCTGAACCCAGACCCCAGATGGCCTCATAAAGTTTCTAGTTCTCCAGCATGGTGTGGGGACAGGGTGAGTCCTTTATGCCTGAGAGTTGAGGAGAATAGCAGAGATTGATACTGGATCTGTAGGGAAGTTGCAGATGGAAATAAGAGAGGACTCGATGGCTGACTGGGGGAATCGATAGTTGGGGACCTCGGCCCTTTGCACTCCCTTGGCCCTGCTTCTTACGCGTGTGCACTGGATACTCTGGGTGGATTCAGAGGTGATCTCGGGGAAAAGGCAGAGGGAGGTGTCAGAATACGAATTCAATGGGTTTCTGAGAAACAGACCAAGGTACCCGTTGAGCACACCCCTTCTGTGCACAGTGTATGGCCTGGTGAGCCGCCACCTTGAAGCCCAGGCCCTGAGGTCCATTCCATCGTTGAAGAAGGGAAGTGTAAGTATTCTCTCCCCACGGCGGCTCTGGACAAGGGCCACAGTCAGGCAGGTGCAGACAAGTGTCCCGTGACTGAGAAGCAATCCCGGAACCTGCGGCATCACCGCTGCGGTCAGACTCTGCGCCGGTCAGTCCCCAGTAGGTGGTGAACTTCACAGGTGAGCTTCTGGGTCAGTCTTCTCCGCCACCTTCCTTTAACTTGCTTGTTTCCTTGAGCCTCTTTTTATCCTGTCTATAATTCTACAGGGCAGGTTCAATTTAGTTGCCTTGGCTTTTTCACCAGGGGGCTAGCTTTCCAGCTTCTAAGCTCAGGCTACATTTTCTAACCTCAGATGGAGTGCTGGCAGACGTTTTCTTCAAAGGGACAGACAGTAAATATTTTAAAGCTCTGCAGGCTGAGCAATCTCTATTGCAACAGCTCGACTCTGCCACTGCAGCAGAAAAGCAGCCATAGCCTACGAGTAAAACGGTGGGCATGGCTACGTTCCTATAAAACCTTACAAAATGAGCAGCTGGTCAGAATGGCCATCCCCCTAAATTCTATAAACAATGCATGCTGGAGAGGGTGTGGAGAAAAGGGAACTCTCCTACACTGTTGGTGGTAATGTAAATTGGTGCAGCCACTATGGAGAACAGTATGGAGGTTCCCTAAAAAACTAAAAATAGAGCTACCATATGATCCAGCAATCCCACCCCTGGACATACATCTGGAAAAGAGGAAAACTCTAATTTGAAAAGATACATGCACCCCAATGTTCATAGCACTATTCACAATAGCCAGGACACGGAAGCAACCTAAATGTTCCTTGACAGATGAGTGGATAAAGAAGATGTGGTACATATATACAATGGAATATTACTCAGCCATAAAAAAGAATGAAATATTTAGAGCAAGGTGGATGGACCTAGAGATTATCATACTAAGTGAAGTAAGCCAGACAGAGAAAGACAAATACCATATGATATCACTCATATGTGGAATCTAAAAAATGATACAAATGAACTTATTTACAAAACAGAAACAGACTCACAGACATAGAAAACAAACTTATGGTTACCAAAGGGGGAGAGTGGGAGGAAGGGATAAATTAGGAGTTTGGGATTAGCAAATACACACTATTATATATAAAATAAACAATAAGGACATGCTGTATAGCATAGGGAACTAAATTCAATAATTTGTAATGGAAAATTTTATATATATATATCACTTAATCACTTTGCTGTATTCCTGAAACTAACGCAACATTGTAAATCAACTATATTTCAATTACAAACAAAAACAAAAGCAAAACCAAACTAAGCAGCTGGCCAGATTTTGCCAATGAGTCTAGTGTGTCAACTCCTGCTTCAGTTGTTGCCTCACCCCTCTTTTTATCTATGAATTTGCTCATCGGAAATCAGGATTCGGATTATGGTGGGAGGCATATTCAAGCCTGATCTTCTGTTTACCTCTCCAAACGGCGTACTTGAAGAAGCTTGTATAACACTGTATGTACTGGACAGTTGACGTTATTTAAAATCAATTAACCCAAACTTTGAGAAGTGGGCTGCAAGCTCTGGTCCCAGGTATAGGAGTCAGACAACCTTATAGGTAGGGATAAGATCACCAAAAATGCAGTGGGTTTTCTCCCAGTCAACCTGGGCAAGAAGGACAATGTCTTCTTTCTTGGGCTGTGAGCACATGGGTGGTGGCTGGGGTCACACCTCACTTCTGAGGCATGAAGTATCCCGTGGTTAAGGGTGTAGGGTCACCATGAGTGATTCCGTTGAGGGCTGGGATTCCTGAGAGCTGGGATTGGGACACTCGGCTTGGCCACTTCTGACAGCAGCAATCTGCTGCCTTCTGGGCTGAGCTCAGGAAGAGACTTGATCACCATCACAGCTCTCAGTTGCAGACTGTTGACAAATGCACCAGTAGGGACTGGAGTTAAGATAGAATATAAAAAGACATGTAAGCTCATTTCCTATTCAGCAGCTGGGGAGACCACTGAGATAAATTACAACAAGGACCTCTAACCTCAGATGGAGTGCGGGCAGACGTTTTATTCAAAGGGCCAGACAGTAAATATTTTAAATCTCTGCAGGCTGAACGATCTCTGTTGTTCGTTAGAGATCAATAACTAACCTCCACGCATGCATTTATCAATATACATATATTACATTCTAAGGCTGTTTTGCTGTGTACCCCTTACGGTCAGTTTCACTGTTGGATTTGTTCCAAACAGTTAGGAAGATTCAAACTTTCTACTGTTATAAATAATTTTTGTAACTGTCTTCTGGAATAAAGTGTCATCTGTGATTTTCAAATGATTTCCTTGAGATAGAGTCCTAGAAGGAGATTTGCTGAGTCAAATCACACCCACCTTTTTAAGTTTCCGGGTATAGGCTGACATTTTGTTTCCAACAGAGTATGAAAATGCCTGTCTCATTTAACCATCTCCAAAACTGAGTATGTGGGAGATCATTTGCTAATTTGACAGGTATTTTAATTTTATTTATTTGATGACCCATTAAGTTAAACATTTTTGTGTTTATTAGCCATATTTATGTTATTTAATTTTTGAATCAGCAAGCATCTTTTTTTTTTTTTTTTCCCACCAGATGAGGAAGCTGAGACTCAGAAATCTTAAGTGACTTTCCAGGGGTCAAACATCTAGGAAGTTGCAGACATAGGAATTCATTCTAAATTCTGATTCTTATCCAAAGCTCATTCCATTGTATAAAATACCCTGAAAAAAGAGGAAATAGGGTTTCTCAATATCTGTTTATGATTGTCTCAGAACATCCTTTTTTAAAAATTAATTCCTGGAAAACACAACTGATGCCGAAAATCTCAGGAGAAGTTTATTATAAGAGCTTACGAAGCCTCATTCAAAGATGAAGGTCAACAGAGACAAAGCAGACACAATTCCAATCTGTTTTAATGAATCAGGACTGACAGAATGAATTCCCTTTTGTGAAGAGAAAAAAAAGATTGTTGTGGTTTCCTTTCAAAAGATTTTATTTCAATCTTTGATTAGACCAAGCAGAACATAATATTTCAAGGACAGAACTCACCTTTTTCCAGATGTAGAAATACCTCCTCATTTGGAATCCATACTTCTTCTTATTAAGAATTAAATTTGTGGAAAGCAGGATTGAGGTTTCAACAAATGGTGGAAGAGAAGACTAGAAAGTCCTTCAGCAGAAGCCACATGAAGACTTTAATCCCAGCCATCCTCTGCTGAGTCCTCTCCTTCCTCAGCCATCAAGCTCTGCTTGGAGTCCATATCCCCGGACCCTTGTCTCTTCCTCTGCCTCACCCGCCGATATCTCTTGCTTCCCACGTTGAAATTTCCCTTGTTTTCACATTTCCTGCCTCAGGAATCCTTCTCTACAGGGTTCTGACCTGGGGCAGCTGCTTTGGATGTTTCTCCAGCCTGCTCCCCTGAGGCCATGCAAATACTCTCTTGGATTAAAATGTCCAAGTAGTGAGTCTTCCGGTTTTCTGGGTAACTTTCCTTTTTCTAGTGTCAGTGGATCACCTTTTCGGCCCTGGATCTTTTCCTGAAACCATCCTTTCAGTGCAGGGATGAAGGTTCAGGGATGTGTGGGTGGAACTTCTCTGTAGATAGACTTGCAATTGCAGGACTTTGGGTCCTAACAATGAGAAAGTAATTAGAGTAGCACCCAGGGGGGCGCAGTGCAAGGACCTCTGGGTCTGGTTTGAGCCTGGCACTAAAATAGCCAAAGATCGCAGAGATTCATGTGTGGGTTTTTTGAAAAAGCAAGAAACCAGATGGAGATTTGGAGTCAGGCCTAATATAGTGATAAACAGTGACTTGATAACCTAATCAATGGGGCTTTGGCCATAAGAGGAAGTTGTTGAAGATCTAGATTTTTAGAGAGAGGATGATCTCTTCCTCTTGAACATGACTAACTTTGTTATAAGCAATTGTGTCACTTGCTTGGTCTGGGAATGTTGACAGCACTTTACAGTGGGCTCAAGATTGATATGACATGGTATGTATTTAAGACCGATAGGTATTTTATGGGACCGGTTAACTTCTATTTACTATTGAATATTGTTTTTAAGTACCAATACAACAGAAGTTCTTCAAAAGACATTGTGAATAAAAATAAGTTCAAATCCTTAATTATTACCTGGCAGACTTGGTCAATGTTTTCACAATTTTATGCTTTCTTGATTTGTAAACTGAAACTCTAAGTTCTTAGTGTGAATTGTCTGACCACTTTTTGCTTTAAAATATTGAAAATATTTTAATTAAAATTAAAATAATTGAAATATTCCCCAGTTCCAAATTGTGATATGCATTAGTTGTTTTTTTTTAAATTTCTCCAGTTTCCCTTGCCTCTGTACCATAGACATACACACTCAAATTTTATTTTAAAGAAAAATATCAAATGGCCTATCTATACAGACTAACTTATTTCCTTGAATATATTTCTCTTTCCTCAGCAGCAGAATTTTAATAGTAAAAACATCAAAGTGCATGAAAATGAAGATTACATTCAGGATAAGAAACGACTTCAGCATTAAGGCTAGAATTAGTGGCCCTCTGAATCTCATCTTTAGTTGTTTATAAACAAAGAAATCCTCAGCCATAAAAAGAAATGAAATTGAACTATTTACAATGAGGTGGATGGACCTAGAGTCTGTCATACAGAGTGAAGTAAGTCAGAAAGAGAAAGACAAATACCGTATGCTAACACATATATACGGAATCTAAGAAAAAAAAAAGGTCATGAAGAACCTAGGGGTAAGACAGGAATAAAGACACAGACCTACTAGAGAATGGACTTGAGGCTATGGGGAGGGGGAAGGGTAAGCTGTGACAAAGCGAGAGAGAGAGGCATGGACATATATATGCTACCAAACGTAAGGTAGATAGCTAGTGGGAAGCAGCCGCATAGCACAGGGAGATCAGCTCAGTGCTTTGTGACTGCCTGGAGGGGTGGGATAAGGAGGGTGGGAGGGAGGGAGACGCAAGAGGGAAGAGATATGGGAACATATGTATATGTATAACTGCTTCACTTTGTTATAAAGCAGAAACTAACACACCATTGTAAAGCAATTATACCCCAATAAAGATGTAAAAAAACAAAAACAAAAACAAAGGACTATCGAGATAGGTATTACTTCTGTTTGGTATTATACCTGTGTCATTTCCAGCAAGAGAAATAACAATCCCCAATACTTTTGAAAACAAGGTTTTCTTTCAATTTAAACACCATATGGAAAAAAATTTGCTGTGGGTTATTATTTGTGGTATCATTAAGACTAAAATGTTTAATGTAATATTAATATTCTTTAACTGAAAATAATAATAAATGCGTATATTTTAAATATTTGTGGAGAGAAATCTAGAACTTGTAATTGCATGCATCACAAACATCCGTAGTTGAATGTTATTCAGATGTGATGCTTTCACGAGGAAGAAGCTGCTGGGGGTATATTTTTCATTGCTACAGTTAATAGAACTATGTAATCTTAATTTAATTGAAGTTTTATTAACAAAGTTCTCCCTGAATGATGAGATTTCTTAATTTAGCAACATCCCACATCAATTTAAGAACTTCCAATGACTTTCCATTTACCAGTCCCTTGCCTAGTTCTTTAAGTTAAACAACAAATATTGATTTATAATTAAGGAAACAAGTCCCAACTGTTTCAACAGGTAATGAGAAAACAGGAAACAATTCCATGTCTGTTTAATAGAAAAGAACAATGAAATATTCTTTCTTTTAAAAATGCTTTTATTGAAATATAGTTGATTTACAATGTTGTGTTAGTTTCAGATGTACAGCAAGGTGATTCAGTTATACATACACACATATATATATATATTCTTTTTTTACATTCTCTTCCCTTATAGGTTATTACAAGATATTGAGCAGAGTTCCCTGTGCTATACAGCAGGTCCTTGCTGTTTATTTATTTTATATACAGTAGTGAGTATCTGTTAATCCTCAAACCCTTAGGAACCATGGAGGTGGTGCAGCAATGAGGGGGTTCACTGCCTGGGAGTTATGAGTATAGACTTGGCCCCCTGTCTCTCATCAGCCCTGTCTTCTTAGGAACTAACTCTCTGAGATTCTGTTTCACTGTCTCTAAAATGGAGATAATAAGTCTCCTCGAGGGGTTCTTATGAATGTTAAACGAGATCATGGATGTGAAGATTTATCATTGGCCTGAAGTCAGCACTGAATTCATTAGAGGTTGGTTTCATTTTTACTATCCTATGATTATTATTACTGAGTCGATCTCTTTTATTTTATTAGATGAGAAAATTGAGGTCCAGAAAGGTAAAATGACAAGACCATGATACTTCAGCATTTTTTTCCCCCTTTCTATGCTAAACTTATAAACTCCAACCTGATTATCCAATTGAAATAAGAAATGCAATCTGGACACTGGGGTCTCTAACATCCCCTACATCTATCTCTCTCCAGAAACATAAGGATAATGTCACTAAACACTCGACAGGGACAAAGCAAAATCACACCTCCCAGGAAGCAAAATGGAGCAAACACCTGCTGGCATGTAGAGAGAGAAACAATACATTTTGTTTACTTGTCAGGTCACCGTGGAACCCTAATCCCTGCAGGGCTGACTGAACGCTTCCATGTTTATTTTAACGAATGTTCTGCTCTACAGACAACTGTGGGACGACAGGCAAAGACAGCTATTGTCCAGGGGTTAGAGCACTTGCCTTTCGTTTTGCTGCCCCTTCTAAGACACATGACATCAGTTAGAAAAACAGCTTTTCTGAGCCCCTTTCTGTACTTTCTGTCCTTGTCTATGGATGGAGAATGACAAATGATGTTTATCTCCTGTTGTTATGAAGTTCACCACCTTCGGGGCTGTAAATGTGGATCTCAAACTTTAAACACTACACAGCTGAGCAGGACTAGTGAACAAGCTTAAACACCCAGTGGGTAGCAAGTAATTATGAAAGTTTATATGAAAACAAGATGAAAGGAAAGCATAGATTTTAAAGCTGAGGGGGGAAATGTATCAATAGGATGTGGAAATTTTATTGTAACCTGACCTACCTTGCTAGTAGAATAATTTGAGTCTAATTTTTCTTATAATTTTACACTGCTTTATTTGCAGTTATGGTCTTCTAAATAATTGTATGTTTTGGTTTAATCACAGCAGCGCCATTTATAATTAAAATTAACCTATTTTAAAGAAACTTGTTCTATATAAGCACTTATTCACAGGTTATCTATAAGCTTATTTATAGTTTAAATTTTTAAAAAAGTTTTATTGAAGTATAGTTGACTTAAGCTTATAGTTTTGTTTTATTTTGTTTTTTCCGGTATGCAGGCCTCTCACTGTTGCGGCCTCTCCCGTGGCGGAGCACAGGCTCCGGACGTGCCGGCTCAGCGGCCATGGCTCACGGGCCCAGCCGCTCCGCGACATGTGGGATCTTCCCGGACCGGGGCACGAACCCGTGTCCCCTGCATCGGCAGGCGGACTCTCAACCACTGTGCCACCAGGGAAGCCCAAAGCTTATAGTTTTGAAGACAACGGCAGGCTAAAATTACACCACACTTGTTAAGTTCGAGTAGCACAGAAGGGAATGAGTAACAGCTCAGAAAAATGACAATAAAAAAGGACAAATGATGTCCTTCATCTTGTTCAGTGATGTTGACTTGAGTTTGCCATTAGTCACCGGGGTGAAGTCAGTTTCATATTGAGATCCAAAGTGTTGTGATTATTTACTGCATAGATGATAAATAGTGATTAAGGTGAAATCATCTTAAGAGAAAGGAAGGAAAGTAACAAAGGGCAGAGACTGAGGAAGAGAAACATCACTGTTATTGCCAAACAATAAAGAGACATGTGAGAAGGTAATCAGTAGATAAGTGATCAATAAGTCCAAGGTCATAGCAGGAGTGAGGAAGCTGGTGGATTAAAGGAAGAAGAAGAAACGGGCTGAGTGAGAGGAGGTGAGAGAAAGATGCACCATGTATGGAGAGAATGTTCCATGAATAGAAATGTAGACAGTTTGTAGAACTATTTCAGTTTATAATAAAAAAAAATGTTCTCATTGGAAAGCGGATACAAACGATGGGGGGGGGGGGCAGGATATAAAAGACATTCCAAGGCAAGTTTTAAAATTCTCTTCCATTTGGGTGATTTTTACTTGGGTAATTTTTATTAGCATATGTGAGAAATTACTAGCAGCCAGAAAACAAAAGCTTTGTCTGTGATTATTTTTCCATCATCTTCTAAAGATATCTTTTAATGAAATATATTTAGATATTATTGTGTGTGTTTATGCATGTCCCTAACACTATTAACATTTATATAAGGGCTACAACATAATGAGAATGTGCTAAAACTAGTTCATCAAAATATTTTACATAAAATAGGAACAAATTATGTAATAGTGTCAGGCCTAACAGATATAAGAAGTGCCTTGTGTTTTCAAGGTGTTAATTGGTATATTCAGAAAAATCACAGCATTTAATTTTGGGTTGATTTTCGATTAGATTATTAAAATATTGGGTTATAGAAAAATGACCCCCAAATAACAAAGATGATTTAATTCAAAGCATTATGATTTCAATATGATCTTTTTGAATAAACAGAACATTTATACCAAACAAGTCAGTTTATAGAAGACATTAATATATGAAACATAATGTTGGTAAAAGTAAAACAAAAAAATTAATGGAAATTACAAGGTAAGTTCTAAACTTTCTTCTTTTGTTGTTGTTGTTTTCTTTTATTTTGAACAGAGAAAGATTTATTGCAGGACCAAGCAAGGATAACAGGTGGTTTGTGCTCGAAAAACCTGAACTCCTATACTTTGTTAAATACCATAACAAAATGTTAGTCTCATTACCTGCTTGAAACAAAGGAGCCTATTGAAAACATTCACTTTCAATCAAGAGTAAAAACACTCAAAATCTATGAGGTTTATATAGTTATCAAATAAAGTGCTTACTGGCAAACAGCCGTTCACTGATTCACTCCTAACTTCAATGCACATGGACTGAAGCATCTCCTGGAAGCCAGGCACTGGTCCACATCCCAGCCACAGCAGTGGACAAAGCAGACTCCATCACTGGTCTTGTGTTGCAGACATGCTGGCGGAGAACACAGACAACAAACACACACACACACAGACACACACACACACACACATCAGTGGTTACAGTGACTGTGGGGAGAAATTCAGCAGAATAAAGACTGACAGGAATGGGAAATAGCATTTTAGACAAGTAGTTGGAGAAGACTCTCTGATGGGAAGAAGTTGAAGAGGAGCCTGGAGGAAAAGAGGGACAAGCCACGTGGTCATCTAGGGAGGACCATGCCAGCCAGAGGGAGCAGGGCATGCATGGAACATTTGGGACATATAGGGAGCAAGTGGAAGGCAGCGTGGGCTGGAGGAGAAGGTGGTGAGAGTTTCTGGTGGGATGGATCAGGCAGGGACTTGCAGGTGACTGTAGGGGCTTAGGACTCACTCAGAGGGAGATCAGACACTACTGGAAGGTTCTGAGCAGAGGAGTGATATGACCTGACTTTTGTTTTAAAAAGATTATTTTGGCTCTTGTGTGTAGAACAGATTGCAGGGGGGAAGGTGGAAGTAAGGAGACCAGTGTAGCTACAAGCGGAAAATGGAGGTTTGGAGCAGGAGGGTAGCATAAAGGTGATAACAAGTTGTCCCAGTCAAGGTACGTTTTGTACATAGAGCCTACGGAATTTCCAGATTGATTGGCTCAGGGGCAGGAAACCAAGAAAGGAGTCAAGGATGATTTCAACATTTAGAGCCTGAGTAACTGGGTAAAGTGTAGGATCAAATACTGCCCTAGGAAAAACCCATGTAACAAGCAAGTTTTGGGGTGGTGGTGAGGGAGTTGGGAGTATAGTTTGGGGTGTGCTAAGTTTGAGATGTCTGTTGGGCATATGTGACTAGATTTCAGGTAAAAGGTTTTGAATTGAGAGCTAATTTTTGGAGTATTTGGCATTAGAGATGGTATTTAAAGCCACAGGACTGGGTGTACCATCTCGAGGAAGTGTGTAGTTGAAGAAGGTAAGAGGTCTCAAAGATCTACACGTGATCCCAAAGAGGATCTCCAACAGTTAAAAGTTGGAAGCTAAGGAGGATCTAGTAGAGGAGGACCAGTGGGAACAGTCAGAATGTCAGGAGATGAAGAGAGTGGTTTAAGGTGTAAGTGATGACCTGTGTCAGATACTGAGTGACCATTGCATTTGGCAGCATGGAGGTAACTGATGACATTGACAAGAGGAGATTAGACAGAGCAGTGGTGACACATGACTTACTGGAGAGTGTTCAAGGGAGGACAGAAGTACAGAGAGAAACTAGAGTCAGCTCTTTCCAGAGTTTTGCTGCATACAAAGGCAGAAAAAGGAGAGCAGATTTTTAGAAGAAGATCTAGGTTTAAATATCAGTTTGAAACACTTTTCGTCATTCAGATAATACATATGGTGGAGAGTGATAATAGAAGAAACACAGCGGTATTATTTTCAGTTATTCCAGCTGTTTCATTTGCATTTCTGAAAATAAATCTATGTTTTTATGCATACAATTATACTTAAAATTCACTGTGGAAAACTTGCCCAAAGTACTGACAGTGTTCCTATCTTCTTTCATCCAGATACATCATGATCTTTGTATCTAAATATTATAAATACATATATACTTTCAACTTGCTGCAGGTAATGATTTTAATTGCCTTCAAAATGATAACTCAGAACATTTTTAAAACATGAAAAAAATTTTAGACATTGTTAGCTGCCCACCCAGGAGTGATACTCCTTCTTCCTGTTTAACAGAATCCTAATTTTGTAATTTCTAATTCTAACCTGTTTAGCTCCTACCAATGAAAACCTCACTCTCCTTAGCCAGGGGATTTTATGTGTGTGGCTGTGGCAGCCATCTTGTGATCATGAGGCAAAAAACCAATAAGCTGAGGATGGCAGATAGGAAGGATAAGAAGAGCCTTGGTCTTTGATAATATTTTGTGCTCCTGCACCAAATTAGTAACCCTTTACCACTATTCTTATTATATATAAGATAATTAAATGTCCTTATTAATTAAGCCTTGGTTCCTCAGATATGCTGTTACTTGCAGCTGAAGACATTCCTGGTATAATTTTGATTTTGCTTGATGACTAGAAATCACAGGTGTAAGCACCTTAAGTTTCTCACTATCACATTTTATTCCCATTTTGGTGCGTTCATCTAAAGGACTAGAAATATATTCATAATAATAGCTAACACATATAGCACTTACTATGATCCAAGGACTGTTCTAAATATCTTACTTATATCATTTCATTTAACCCACCCAGTGAGATATGTTCTACTATGTTTTGTTTTTTTTTTTTTTTTTTTTGCGGTACGCAGGCTTCTCACTGCTTTGGACCCTCCTGCTGTGGAGCACAGGCTCCGGACGCGCAGGCCCAGAGGCCATGGCTCACGGGCCCAGCTGCTCCGTGGCACGTGAGATCCTTCCGAACCGGGGCACGGACCCGCGTCCCCTGCATCGGCAGGTGGACCCTCAACCACTGCGCCACCAGGGAAGCCCTACTATGTTTTGTATTTTGACAGATGAGAATCTGAAGCACAGGGAGATTAATAACCTCCCTGAGGTTACGCACATGGATATTAGCACAGTTGGGATTAGATCCTGCGATGTGTCCCTCTCAGAGTCAAGGCTCCCTGGGCTGAGTTAGGAGGAGGGTCTCCAGTTGCTCCTGCCTTTCCCTTCTTTCCTGCTGTGCCCTATTGTCCCCCTATCGTCAGATGCCCCTTCCTAGTTTACTCTTTTCCCTGTTAATGTGTCTTTATCATCTCATGCTAATTGTGGGGTTAAGCAAGGTCTTTATCTCCCAGGAGGAAGGACGCCCTCTTGATATTTTCAGCTACTCCACAACATGATTCTGGGCTCTCTTTCCACCTAGCTATTTTGTGTTATTGTCAGGGATAATTACTCTTCCCTTAGTGAAAGTCTTGTTTCCTGGAATTATACCAATTTTCCTTGTCCACCTGCATGCTAACATAGGTTGTGAGGAATACACAGAATGCGGACATAACACAGAAAAAAATAGAATGTCTGCATACATTCACAGCAACTAATACCCCATTTCATGTACAATTACTAAATAGGATATTTCAGTGGACATGTATAAATTCTATAAATCCTGTGTTTATTTATATCCATATATCTGTACATATATATACACAAATTATATATACATGTGTATACATTATATTCAATATATCTGTACATATTATACATACTGGATACATTGTCAATTAATTTTTGTAAACCCCTAAGACATATTGTTAGTACCCATTTTATGCAGGTTCACAGGAAAGTTAAGTAACTTGTCCAAGGTCACACAGCTAGTAAGTGGTCTATCTCCTCAATACAAACTTTCATAACATCTAGTCCCTCTCTTTCCTAATGCTTGTCCTCAGTTGTAATGCACACTTGTTTTTATGATTGTTTGTTTAATATTTTGCTCACTTTATAAGGCAGGGCCCAGGGCTTCTTTCGTTCAGCATTTTTTGTCATTACCTAAAACAGTGACTGATGCATAGTAGCTGCTTATTAAATATTGAAAACATTTAAATTACAAACATTTTATTACAGTAAAATATTTTAAAAATAAAATATGAAAAAATAAACAAAATGTGTGGAGCCAACATTCAGACAGAATCTGTGCTAACCCAGTGTTCTTTGGCTAGCTTGCTGGTCTCTCTTTCAAAGTAACTAAGAATTCTTTAGATCAGGCGTATCCAATCAAACAAGTATGGCACCACTCTCTCCTCCTGTTCTCATGGCACACCTCGCTAAGCAATCATCATGCTTTTGCCCAATATACCTTGTTGAGGCCTCAAAATTCTTCTCCACTCAGGTCTTTAGAGAATCACTACTGATCAATTGTTCTTTTTTTTTTTAACATCTTTATTGGAGTATAATTGCTTTACAGTGGTGTGTTAGTTTCTCCTGTATAAAAAAGTGAATCAGTTATACATATATCCCCATATCTCCTCTCTCTTGCGTCTCCCTCTCACCCTCCCTATCCCACCGCTCTAGTTGGTCACAAAGCACCAAGCTGATCTCCCTGTGTTATGCAGCTGCTTCCCACTAGCTATCCATTTTACATTTGGTAGTTTATATATGTCCATACCACTCTCTCACTTTCTCTACTGGGCATATACCCTGAGAAAACCATAATTCAAAAGGAGTCATGTACCACAGTGCTCATTGCAGCTCTATTTACAATAGCCAGGGCATGGAAGCAACCTAAGTTTCCATCAACAGATGAATGGATAAAGAAGATGTGGCACGTATGTACAATGGAATATTACTCAGCCATAAAAAGAAACGAAATTGAGTTATTTGTAGTGTGTTGGATGGACCTAGAGTCTGTCATACAGAGTGAAGTAAGTCAGAAAGAGAAAAACAAATACCATATGCTAACACATATGTACGGAATAAAAAAAAATGATCATGAAGAACTCAGGGGCAGGGCGGGAGTAAAGACACAGACCTATTTTTAGTTTTTTAAGGAACCTCCAAACTCTTCTTCATAGTGGCTGTATGAATTTACACTCCCACCAACAGTGCAAGAGGGTTCCCTCTTCTCCACACCCTCTCCATCTTTTATTTTTTGTAGATTTTTTGATGATGGCAATTCTGACTGGTGTGAGGTGATACTTCATTGTAGTTTTGATTTGCATTTCTCTAATGATTAGTGATGCTGAGCATTCTTTCATGTGTTGGCAATCTGTATATTTTCTTTGGAGAAATGTCTATTTAGGTATTCTGCCCATTTTTGGATTGGGTTGTTTGTTTTTTTGATATTGAGCTGCATGACCTATGATACTATACACAGAAAATCCTAAAGATGCTACCAGAAAACTACTAGAGCTAATCAATAAATCTGGTAAAGTAGCAGGATACAAAATTAATGCACAGAAATCTCTTGCATGCCTATACACTAATGATGAAAAATCTGAAAGAGAAATTAAGGAAACACTCCCATTTACCACTGCAACAAAAAGAATAAAATACCTAGAAATAAACCTACCTAAGGGGAGAAAAGACCTGTATGCAGAAAACTATAATACACTCATGAAAAAAATTAAATATGATACAAAGAGATGGAGAGATATACTACGCTCTTGGATTGGAAGAATCAACATTGTGAAAATGACTATACTACCCAAAGCAATGTATAGATTCAATGCAATCCCTATCAAACTACCAATCACATTTTTCACAGAACTAGAACAAAAAGTTTCACAATCTGTATGGAAACACAAAAGACCCTGAATAGCCAAAGCAATCTTGAGAAAGAAAAATGGAACTGGAGGAATCAGGCTCCTTGAATTCAGACTATACTACAAAGCTACAGTAATCAAGACAGTATGGTACTGGCACAAAAACAGAAATATAGATCAATGGAACAGCATAGAAAGCACAGAGATAAATCCATGCACATATGGTCACCTTATCTTTGATAAAGGAGGTAAGAATATACAATAGAGAAATGACAGCCTCTTAAATAATTGGTGCTGGGAAAACTGGGCAGCTACATGTAAAAGAATGAAATTAGAACACTCCCTAACACCATGCACAAAAATAAGCTCAAAATGGATTAAAAACCTAAATGTAAGGCCAGACACTATAAAGCTCTTAGAGGAAAACATAGGCAGAACACTGTATGACATAAATCACAGCAAGATCCTTTTTGACCCACCTCCTAGAGAAATGGAAATAAAAACAAAAGTAAACAAATGGGACCTAATGAAACTTAAAAGCTTATGCACAAGAAATGAACCCATAAACAAGGCGAAAAGACAACCCTCAGAATGGGAGAAAATATTTGCAAATGAAGCAACTGACAAAGGATTAATCTCTCAATTATTTTTAATTTACTTCATTCTGAAACAAGCTCAGACTTACCGAAAGCTTACAAAAATAGTCCAGAGAATTCCTATACATGCTTTCTCAACTTACCCAGGGGTTAAGATCCAGAAATTAACCCAGAAATTAACATCGACACAACACTATTAACTTATCTACAAACCTTATCCAAATTTCATTAATTGTCCCACTAATTTACTTTTTCTGAACCAGAATTCAATCCAAGATTAGATGTTGATTTAATAGTCACATTTCCTTAGTCTCTTTTTAATCTTAGATAATTTTCACTTTATTTTTGGTTCATGTTACTCTTGAAGAGTACTGGCCAGTTATTTTGTACAATATTACTTAATTTATGTTTGTTTTATGCCCCCTACTGATTAAATTCAAGTTATATTTTTCTGGCATGAATAGCAGAGAAGTGATGTACTATCCCTGTGCATCATCTCAGTAAACATGTGATGTTGCTATGCCTCATTGATGGGAATGCTCTCCTTACCAACTCGTTAAAGTAGCGTCTGCTTGGTCCTTCCTTTGCAAAGATACTACTTTTTCCCTTTGTAAATAAATAGATGTCTCATGGAGAGATTCTTTGTGACTATGTAAATATCCCATATCTCATGGTATATTTGCACACGAATTTTAATATCATTGATGGTGTTTTACTGCAAGAATTATTTCAGTGTTGGTTGCTAAAATGGTGATGTATTTGCACAATTCTTTCTTTTTAACTAGTTAAATTTCTGTCACGAGGAAGAGCTCTTCTTTCTCCCTCTTTCATTTATTCAATTATTTATTGATATCATCATGAACTTGTGAATTTTTGTTTACCCTATGAGTTATATCTCATTACTCTCATTATTTCTTCTATTGCTCATATTGTCCTAGCTTTGGCCATTGGGAACCACTGCGAGTTTGCTTCTACTTTGAAATGTCCCCATCACTTTTTGAACATTTTTCTGGTTTCCTGAATTGAAAAGAGGTTTCAGGCTTATCTTGTACTTGTCCTGTTCCAGCCCCAGAATCAGCCATTTCTCCAAGGATCTCTGGTTCTTTTTGTTGGAGAGCAACCCTTGAAAATGAAGGTCTGGGTACTGGATGTGCTCACTGCCACTGGGGTGTTATTGCTTTTAGACCCCCATCAGCAAACAGAGCTAGGGAATATCAATATTGACATATGTTAATAAATATTCATATGTATACACATCTGTTTATAAATGTATATTACAAATAATGAATTCATAGTGACACCGTTGATTTCAACCCCACCTCAGAATCCATCTAGCCTCCTTTCCTTACTTGTAAATGCCCTTCTCTGACAATGAGTAACGTGGCTCATTGTTATACACACGATTTGCTTATTTCTCAACCCTGGAACTCACCTCAATTAGTCTCAGAACTGCTAACTCATAGTTAACTTGTTGAAAAACAAGTTTACTAGCTAGAGCACAATATTTGTGTGAAGATGAATTTGTGTTTCATCTTCAGTCTCAGAATATGTTGTCAACATACTTTCCCCAAAATTACTTATGTTTGTTCTTTTCTTCCCACCATTTCAGTGTTGCTATGTTATGCATTTGCAATACAGTTAGACTCGATTTGTAAATGTTTACTTTCCATTTGGCGTTCCTCCTGCATCTTGCTTGATTTTAATAGCATATTATTTTTTGAGTCTGTGAAATATTAATGTGTTTCAAAAAGTCAGAATTACAGAAAAAGACATGCTCACAGAAATATGCTCACGGAAGGTCTGCTCACTTCCCCTCATCCCTTCGACCCCATTTCCATTTTCTTTTCTTTCCACCTCATTCCACTCTGCCTCTGTAGGTAACTGTATTTGTTTCATGGTGCTGCTGTAGGAAATTACCACAATTTTGGTAATGGCTTAAGAAGGCAGAAACTTACTCTTTCCCAGCTCTAGGGGCCGGAAGTCCAAAGTTAAAGTGTCAGCAGAACTGCACTCCTTCCAGAGGCTCTGTGAGATTCTGAGCTTCCCCTCCTTGCTGCTTCCAGCTTCAGTGGCTGCTGGCATCCTTAGAGTTGTTTAGCTTGTACTGCATCCCTCCAAGCTCTGCCTTTGTCTCCCTCTTGTCTTGTCCTCTGTGCGTCCCTGTGAAACCTCCCTCTGCCTCTCTCTTAGAAAGACCCTGTGGCTGCATGTAGGGCCCATCTCCCCACCTCAAGATTCTTCTCCCATCAGCAAAGACCTTTCTTCCAAATAAGGTAACATTCACAGGTTCTGGGGAGCAGGGCATCTTAGGGAGCCCTTCCCAACCTTCCACGGTACACACTGTCACTCGTGTCCAATTGACCTTTCCTGTGATTTTCTTTTCACGAATGAGCAGGCACATCTACATTTTCTAATTTCCCTTTCTTTTTTAGGTGAAAGATAGCATCTAGTAGATAATCTTTTGCACTTTACTTTTTAAATTTAACAGTGTATCTTGGAAACATATCTGTATCCATTCCTAGAGATCATTTCATTTCCTTACAGCTTCATAGAGCACCAGTCTGTGGATTGGCTAGAGGTTATCCATCCATTCTCATATATACGGATGTTCAGATTGTTCTAATAATGTACAATTTCAAACAGTGCCGCATAGGTACTTTGGGCTTGTTGAAAGTTTTTCTTCAGGGTAAATTCAGTGCATAAAGCGTATTGTTGGTATTTCCAAATTCCCCTCTGCCATAGTCTGTTCAGGCTTCTATAACAAATTATCACAGGCTGGGTGACTTATGCAACAAACATTTATTTCTATCAGTTCTGGAGGCTGGAAGCCTGAGATCAGGGTGTCATGAGGTCCTGGTGGGAGCCCTCTTCCTGGTTGCAGATGCCCACCTTTCTGTATCCTCAAGTGGCAGAAAAGAGAGCTCGAGACCTCTCTGGGATCCCTTTTATAAGGACACCAATCCTTTTATAAGCACTCCACCATCTTGACCTCATCACCCCCCAAAGCCCCGCCTCCTAACATCATCACATTAGGGGTTAGCATGAATGGAAAGGCACATCCTGCCCATCGCACCTCCAAAAAGGGTTTGCATTCTTAGCAACAATATATGGCAGTTCCTGTTTCTCAATAGTCTCACTACAAATTACATTGTCACATTTTTTAATATTCATGAGTCTGATAGATAGGGAATGTTTCAATCTTCATTTCTCTAATCATGAGGAAGGTTAAGTGTATTTTCATATGTTTAAGGGCCATTGTAAAATCTTTTTTGTTTTAAATTGTCTTTTTATGCATAAGGAACTTCCATAACCAGATAAATCGTTCCTCTAAATAAATCTGCAGACATATCAGGTTAATAAAGAATTGTTTAAAGTATTCCATTTTAGATCAGAAACAAAGAAAGAATAACTGCTATCATTACTTTCATTCAACATTGAATTGAATGCCCTGGCTAGTGAAGTAAGACATGAAAATAAATGAAAAGTAAAAGGATTGGGAAGGAAGAAACAAAACCACCATTACTCACAGTTAACATGATTGTCTATGTAGAAAAATCAAAAGAATCCCATAATTAACATATTACAACTACTGAGGTAGTGTAACAGTGTTCCTGGTTACAAAATTAAAGATAATTGCATTTCTAAACACTAAAAAAATGTAATTTATAAAAACATACAAAAAAAAACTAATGTGTCAAATACCTAGAAAAACCTGGACCAAAACATTCAAGGCATTTATGAGAAAATTATAAATTTTATATTTTATTGAAAGATATTAAAGAAGATCTAATAAATGGAGATAGATGTTTATGGATAAAAAGACATACTTATGAAACATAACAGGTTGAACTATAGATCCAGAATAATTCCATTCAAAATCCCAACAGGGCATTGCAGTGGAAATTGACTAGCTGAGTCTAAAATCTACATAGAAGGATGAAATCATTCTTGAAGGATTAAGAGAAAGATTGGAGCACTTGGTCCATGAGTCACAAAAAAACTGGCAGAAGAGGAAATCTGAATGGTTAATAAGCATAGAAAAAGAAGCTCAACCACTCAGGATACCATTCCACATTTATGTAGTTAGCAGAAATCATAAAGATGGACAAATATTGCCATAAATAGGAAGCAAGTGGACACTTTATACCTTACTAGTGGGAATATTAAATTTAAAAATACGTCCTAAAACATTTAGTTGTTTCCCCTTGAATTTAAAATGGACACTTATTTTTACTGTAGAAATTCCATTTTTGAAACATATGTCCTAAAGAAATTGTTTGATATGTACACCCAAAGATAGATACAACAATATTCATAACAGCAGCATTTGTAAGAATAGAACGTTGGTAAGAATCCAAATTTCCATCCACCAGGGAATAAATAAACCATGGTATGTCAGACAATAACAAATCTGTATAGCAGTGAAAATGAATGACCTTCAGCTGCGTGCGTCAATGAGGATAAGTCTCAAGAACAATGATGAGCAAAAACCAGGCTACAGAAGAATATATATGTGTTCTATAAAGCTTATAAATAGATAAAGCTAAATAATGTATTGTTTAGGGATGCAACACTAGGGATACACAGTAAAACTGTTTTACAGATACTGTGGGATAGTGGCTGACTGAGATGTTGGGGGAGATCAAGAATGGTCACAAAAGAAGATTTAAAGGTACTAGGATGTTCTTTGCTTAAAAAGGACATATACTTCATATCTTATACCTATGGCAAAAATACTTTCGTGAATATATAAAAACTGAAAAAAAAGAAATATCATTTTAAAACATCACCATGACTCATGATTTTTGAGAAAATGGTTACTTGTGTGCTTTGTTATGAGAGTTCTAACAGCCCCTGTGTCCCCTGCCCCACCTAACCTGTACATGTGCACTTGTTCACCTCTAGCTAATATTGTTCTCCACTACAAAACCAAAACAAACAAATTAAAAAAAGAGTATCTGATTCCATATCTTGGGACAAAAGAAGTCCAGATGAGCAGTGGTGCCATTAGCAGAAAGCAGGAAGCTTTCAGAGGGATGGAGGGATGGAGCGTGGTGTGCCCATGTTAGACAATGTAAACTGACGCATAGGGAGTGAATGCTGCTAACTGCCTAAGCTGATCATCTGAGTATTTAAAGGAAAACAGTGAGTAGAGTTCATCTGAACCAGCTTGAGAGCTTGGGAAAGGACATGGGTCCATACAAATGCTCTAAAAGACTAAAATGACGTAAGTTGCTAGAGAAGATTGTTTATATCCTTATGAGTTAATTTAATACGATCCCAGGGGCTTCCCTGATGGTGCAGTGGTTGAGAATCTGCCTGCCAATGCAGGGGACACGGGTTTGAGCCCTGTTCTGGGGAGATCTCACATGCCGTGGAGCAACTAGGCCCGTGAGTCATGGCTGCTGAGCCTGCGCGTCCGGAGCCTGTGCTCCACAACGGGAGAGGTCACAACAGTGAGAGGCCCGCGCACCGCGATGAAGAGTGGCCCCTGCTTGCCACAACTAGAGAAAGCCCTTGCACAGAAACGAAGACCAAACACAGACAAAAATAAATAAATACATAATAATTAATATGATCCCAGTGTCTCCCAGATGGAAGAAGGAATGAAGTTATCCAATTTAAAGGAAATGGGCTACTTTGATTGGTTTAATTAGAATAATCCTCTCATTAGTAGTTCAAGTAGTTATTGACCCATTGGTGAGGGGTGTTGGTTCGACTCTGGCTGAGATGTAAGGAATAATTTATGGCGACAAGGAGAGATGAGCCTGCTGAGTTAATACTGCGGGATATTAACTGAGGAGAATGGCTGGGTTGCAAGAGTGGTTCCCAGGCATGGCAGAGGGATGGACACCTGGGTACCAAACCTTCAGGACTGAGCCACAGATGTCTCCAGGTAAGTGTCCCTCACCTGAGAAGCAGGCAGACATAGAGCCAGTGTGGTTGAGGAGGGAGCCTCTCAGGGCTTCCTGGAAGCCTCATTCCAGTCAGGTGGAATTATTGATACCTGGCCCTTTTGTATGACTGTATCCCTGTTCTGTGGAGATATCTATTACATCCTTCTCTTAAAGCACACGTATTCTGGGCCTGGGTATGCCTTTTCATCAATCACTTAAGCTATTGTGATAGCTACAGATGTTCCAAAAACACTAGTTCTCAGGTACTTTAAAAAGTGTCATTCAAAATAAAAAGGATTGGGGGTTCCCTGGCGGCCTAGTGGTTAGGATTCGGGCGTTCACTGCCATGGTCCGGGTTCAGTCCCTGGTTGGGAAACTGAGATCTTGCAAGCCACAAGGCCAAAAAATTAAAAAAAAAAAAAGAGTATTGCGAGGTCAAATAAATCTGGGGAATTCTTTGTCAATCAGAGTTAAACAAATGTCTTCCAGAGTGTTTAACAGCCATTGAGAATCTCCATCAAAGGGGTTGCATGCTGGCAAGGTTTTCTGCCCTGATATATATATATATATATATATTTTTTTTTTTTTTTTTTTTTTTTTTTTGGGA
>NW_020175674.1:3628960-3669969 GCF_003031525.2 Neophocaena asiaeorientalis asiaeorientalis | reverse complement strand
AGCATGTGGGCTCCTCCCGGACCGGGGCACGAACCCGTGTCCCCTGCATCGGCAGGCGGACTCCCAACCACTGCGCCACCAGGGAAGGCCCCCTTCTTCTCCACTGATATGCAGAGGAATGTATTATGAGAATCCCCTGTAAGACCATCCACTCTAAGAGTGGTTCCTGTCCCTCCACTATAAGAACCACATGTCCGGCCTGAAGAAGCAAAGAATCCCATCCAATTGCAGGCATCAAATGGAAAATTTATCTTTCTGTGCCTCTTCCCCACACTCCACTCTACTTAACCATCTTTTTCCTGGACCACAGGGAAATAGCTGTCCTTTCTATTATCAGATTTGAATTTGTTGATAAAATTACTGGTAACTTTGTATGTACATGAAAGGAAAGAAGCAGTCACCCCTAAATTATTGGGGATGCTGGAGAAGACCGTAGTTATCTTCAGAGAAGACACTTTTCTAATAGAGAATGGAATCTTCAGATAAAGAAACGGTAAGCTAAAGGACAAAGCACTAATGCATTCATCGATTCACAGAGCAGTTCCTGGGCTACTACTTCAGGCTTGGCATTGAGTCTTGTCTAGGGATACAAAGATGTTCTCCGGGATCTCACCCAGACAAGTGGGGCCTGAGAAATTGGTGCACTCATCACAGAGCAGGGTGATGGGTGACTGGTATACCCAAGATACTACTGGCATACAAAGGAAGACATACAGACTTGGGAGCAATTGACTGTCATTCCCACTTAGAAAACTTCTATGAACCTGGAACATGCTGATATCAGGTCTAATAGGCAGCTCAAAAATACATGCAAAGGGAGCTCAGCATTTCTATTTTCCAACCATCCTCCAAACCAAATTCTTCTCTCATTCTTTCCCATCTAATGGAGTAAGTGGCATCACCACACCTATATCCTTGAGCAAAAAGTCTAGGAAGCATCCTTGAAAGCTCTCCTTTGAGGAGAAATTTCCCCTCATCTCCTCAATCTAAGGCAAGTCTTAGTGTTTTAGGAAGAATGTGTACCTCTGAGCTGTAGCCATTCCTCTCATCCTGGATGTATCTTCCAGTCTCTCCCCAGGATGTGAAATAATCTCACAGCCTCTCTGACTGCACTCTTGCCAACCCATCCTTTCTTATTTTCTAGACCCAAATCTATTCCCTTGCAGCCATCATCTTTATAAAAGATGTATATACTTAAAAGCAAGTTAAGTTTGAATCCTATGATTTAACGTTTTGTTGCTGCTTTTAGAGTGCAAACACCCTCAGTGCTCACGCAGGGTCCCGAGGTCCTGTAAATTGGTCCCCTGCCCAAGTGTTCAGCATCATCTCATACCACCTGCCCTGTTGCATCCCAGACTGTCCTCAACGAGATGTCTTTCTGTTTCTCAAACACACCATACTCTGTCCTGCCTGGTTTGCTTATGTTTGCTGTTCACTTGCCTGACTCAGAGCGATCCTTTGTGTGGCCGCTGAAATGTCACTCCTTAGTGGGCTCCTCCCTGACCACCAAATACTCATTGTCACACTGCCCTGTTTATTTCCTTCAGAGCACTAATTACAGTCTAAAATAATAGTGTTTATTTGTGTGTGCCCATTTTTCTTTTTGTTTTTGTTTTCCTTTTGTTTGTTTTTGTCTACCTTCCCCTACTAGAACGTAAGCTCCACTAAGGAGGCATCGGATCTGTTTTCTCTCTTCTATATCCCTGGTAACTTGCACAGAATAAATGGATGCTGGAAGAATTCTTGGAGAACAAATGTGGAAGAACTGAGAGACATGAGGGCATCAGTCCATTGGGAAGTTTGGTTGACACAGCAAAGCAGGAGCAATAAAAACATCTAGAGCAGTCATTATTTATTGACTGTAGTTTTATGCCATGTATCATTCTAGCCACTTTATATACATTATTTCATTTAATCTTTATAACAGCCTCGTGAATTAGGTACTATTACAGATGATGCAATTGAGGTGTAGGGACATTGAGGTTAAGTTTTAAGGAATTTGTCACAAATATAACTGGCAATTGGAAAAGAAAGGACTTAATTTAAACTTAAGTCAGACCTTAGCCTTTGTTCTCTTAATGCCCTTGTAGCCAGCTTTCCACAGAGCAACTGCTGAGATGAGAAGAATCCGTCAGTGACCTGTCAACCAAGGTTGTCATTCTGTTGGTATTTCTACTATTCAGGTCACTTCTCAAGGTCTTCTATTTGTATAATTAAGGCACAATAGACACATTTGTCAAAGTAGTAGCTAAATTAGTTCCTTTGCCTAGTTTAACACTGCTCCCTTTCAGGTGATGCAGACTATTACCTCAAAAGAAAGGGACTAGGAAAGGTGGAGCTTGGTAAGAGATATTGCTGGGAGGAGGCTACTGAGAAGCTTAATGAGGTAGAAGAAGGAGGTGTAAATGATTAAATGTAAAAATTATATATATATAACCCAAATATAGACTTGAGCCCCCATACTGAACTAATATGATTGCTGATTTTGTAGCAAGAAGAAACCTACACTAAATTATGCTGTCCGACTTTCTACCTTTAGCCAGGGGAGGTATCATCTATATTTTGCCTAAGCAAAACCCAGAAAATTAACTATTTGCCCACAGTTGACCTGAAACGAGGAGTGCGTCTAGAGCAGAACACTCTGAGTTCCAAATGATGTGTTTCTTCCAGTGCCTCAGGTTCTATATACAACATGGTAGGCAGAGCTGCTTCCTCCCACCCTACCCCAGGATGTCCATGTCCTAATTTCTGGAACCTGTATGTTATCCTACATGTGATAAAAGGAACTTTTCAAATGTGATTAAAGTTAAGGACCTTGAAATGGGAAGATTATTCTGGATTATCCAGGTGGGTCCAAGCTAATCACAGGAAACTTTAAAAGCAGAGGACCTTTCCCAGTTGCAGTCAGAGGGAGATGTGAAGAAGGGTCAGGGAGATGCAATGGTACTGGCTTTGAAGATAGAGGGAGGGGGTCACAAACCAGAGAATGTGGGCACACCTAGAAGCTGGAAAATGCACCGAAATGAATTATCCCCTGGAGCCTCTAAAAAGTAGTGCAGCCCTACAGACACTGTGATTTCAGCCCACTGAGATCTGTGGCAAACTTCAGGCCTACAGAACTGTAGGATGATAAATTTGTGCTGCTTTTAAGCTAGTTAAAATGTGGCAATTTGTCACAGCGGCAATATAAAACTAACACATAACAAAATTGAATTTTAAGCTATCATTTAAATTTTACACAGAAGGGCTCTAAATAGAGCACGTTTCAGTAACTCAGGGTGAAAGGTTTGGATTCTTCTCTGTCTTAAGGGTTCCTTCATGAGTAGAATCATAATCCTTCAGTGATCATTAGTGGGCTCTCTGCTGTTTCAGGGACTACTGTGCAATGTGGTTAAACAACATTAAGTCCTCTTTCACAAATAGAACTTGATTTATTTTCTCTCTGTCAGATGATGATAGAAAAAGCTTCTTGAGGGAAGTTATGGCTCTGATGCTAATCAATAGGTTTTGCCTATTATTTGTTTTGTTTTGTACTTATATTGTCTTATTATGAATTTGGGACAGGTAATGAAAATTTAGAGCTCTTAAGCCGTTAAAAGGTGAAGCAAGTGTTTCAAACACAATCTGTGTTCTTATGAGCCTGCTCGTTTTTAGTTAACTTCTTGTTTATTTTTGAGACTATGGGGAGATAACTCTTGCTTCCTCTCATTCCTTATAGAAGTTTATGATTCATCACATTTTCCTCCTTCCTCTAGAAGAAAAGAGAAAGCAGCTATACTGGGAACTAGAACGGTTATCAGACTCAAAAACATTTAATTAAATGGTACATTTGATTACTTCTAACCATGTTGAATTAATCTTCCTCGTTTTGCCCATATACGAGTCAGGAAAGGCTAGGCTACATTGTAGTAATAAATAAATACTCAGAGGCTAAACATGGTGAAGTTTATTTCTCATGTGTCTGCAACCTTCCTTCACTAGCTTCCCATGTGTAGATTTGTTCCAAGGTGTGGCTGGTCCTTCATTTTGGGGCCTCCATATGCACCCAGACAGGAGAAGGGAGACTCGTTATATGAGTGCATCATCTTTTAAGATGCCTTGGTTTATTTGCCTTCCTCTTTCTGACTTACTTCGCTTAGTATAATGATTTAAAGAATATATTAAAAAAAGGAATGTATGTATATTTATAACTAAATCACTTCACTGTACAGTAGTAATTAACACAACATCGTAAATCAACTATACTTCAATAAAAAAGTAAAGTTCTATCATTTTTAAAAGGTCAAAAAAAAAAGATGACTTGGAGCACTCTATGACACAAATCACAGCAAGATCCTTTTTGACCCACCTCCTAGAGAAATGGAAATAAAAACAAAAATAAACAAGTGGGACCTAACGAAACTTAAAAGCTTTGCACAGCAAAGGAAACCATAAACAAGATGAAAAGACAACCCTCAGAATGGGAGAAAATATTTGCAAATGAAGTAACTGACAAAGGATTAATCTACAAAATATACAAGCAGCTCATGCAGCATGCAGCTCAATATCCAAAAAAGCAAACAACCTAATCCAAAAATGGGTGGAAGACCTAAATAGACATTTCTCCAAAGAAGACATACAGATTGCCAACAAACACATGAAAATATGCTCAACATCACTAATCATTAGAGAAATGCAAATCAAAACTACAATGAGGTATCACCTCACACCAGTCAGAATGGCCATCATCAAAAATTCTAGAAAGAATAAATGCTGGAGAGGGTGTGGAGAAAAGGGAACACTCCTGCACTCTCGGTGGGAATGTAAATTGAAATAGCCACTACGGAGAACAGTATGGCAGTTCCTTAAAAAACTAAAAATAGAACTACAATATGATCCAGGAATCTCACTACTGCATATAGTGGGATATACCCTGAGAAAACCATAATTCAAAAAGAGTCAGGTACCACAATGTTTATTGCAGCACTATTTACAATGACCAGGACATGGAACTGACCTAAACGTCCATCGACAGATGAATGGATAAAGAAGATGTGGCACATATATACAATGGAATATTACTCAGTCATAAAAAGGAATGAAATTGAGTTATTTGTAGTGAGGTGGATGGACCTAGAGACTGTCATACAAAGTGAAGTAAGTCAGAAAGAGAAAAACAAATACTGTATGCTAACACATATATATGGAATCTAAAAGAAACAGTACTGATGAACCTAGTGGCAGGGCAGCAATAAAGACACCAACGTAGGAAATGGACTTGAGGACATGGGGGGGAAGGGGAAGCTGGGATGAAGTGAGAGAGTAGGATTGACATATATACACTACCAAATGTAAAATGGATGGCTACTGGGAAGCAGCCGCATAGCTCAGGGTGATCCGCTCGGTGCTTTGTGACTGCCTAGTGGGGTGGGATGGGAGTTGGGAGGGAGGCTTAAGAGGGACGAGATATGGGGATATATGTATGCATATAGATGATTCAGTTTGCTATACAGCAGAAACTAACACAACATTGTAATTCAATTATACTTCAATAAAGATTAAAAAAAAAGATGCCTTCATTTAAAAGTGACACTTGTCATGTCTCTTTACATAGCAGTCACATGGTCCCTGCTTTCACAGGAACTGGGAAATTGGGAGGATTACATGGCTATTCAATGAGAAGTAAACGTCTGTGCCACAGAACCCCAAGTCCTAATATCCGGTTTTACAAGGAAGCTCATATGAAAGGGAAAAGTTCTACTGGTAGTTTAAGGACAACAAATGCTTTCAATTGTACTTCTTTGTCGTATGGCATCTCTTTGGTTGGCTTCATAAACAATTGGATATCAGTCATTTCTTTAAAAAGCTTGATCACAAGGAAGTAAAGCAAGAAAGTACTAATAAATGCAAGGGTAGATCTGAGGTTTCGTTAGGAGACAGCAGAGCACACACGTATGTGGAAGGAGCACGGGATGAGAAACTTTTTCTTTTCCTAGCTCTGTGCATATCGTGTTCCATAGATAATCAAATGAATGGATGAAAGAACTCCCAGCGTAACTGGATAAAGCCTCTCCATGCCTGCATCCTCATCTGTAAAACGAGGAGCTTTATCCCTTTTTCCGTGTCTAAACCGTTATTAGGTGCAGAATTTTAGTAACCCAAACTTCAAAGTGGATATCAATTTGTTTTAAAGCAATCATTCTCATCCCTGGACTGGAGATCCCTGAAACCCCTTTAGGGTCCTTATGGATATTGTAATGATGGATATTTGTCATTATACGCTTGTCGAAACCCATAGTATGTACAACACCAAGAGTGAACCCTGCTGTAAACTGTGGACTTTGGCTGATCATGATATGTCAATGTAAGCTCATCCTTGGTAAAAAATGTGCCATTTGGTGAGTAATGTTGATAATGGGGAGGCTGTGCATATGTGGGGTTGGGGGATATATGGCAAATCTCTGTACCTGCCTCTCAACTTTGTTGTAAATCTAAAACTGCTTCAAAAAAGAAATCTTAAAAATAATGGACACCAGTCACATTGGATTAGGACCCAACTTAATGACCTCATTTTAACTTGATCATTTCTATAAAGATTCAGTCTCCAAATAAGGTCACATTCTTAAAGACTGTCATACTGAGTGAAATAAGTTAGAAAAAGAAAAACAAATACCATATGCTAACGCATATATATGGAATCTAAAAAAAAAGGGTCATGAAGAACCCAGGGGCAAGATGGGAATAAAGACACAGACCTACTAGAGAATTGACTTGAGGATACAGGGAGAGGGAAAGGTAAGCTGGGACAAAGTGAGAGAGTGTCATGGACATATACACACTACCAAATGTAAAATAGATAGCTAGTGGGAAGCAGTCGCATAGCACAGGGAGATCAGCTCGGTGCTTTGTGACCACCTAGAGGGGTGGGATAGGGAGGGTTGTAGGGAGGGAGACACAAGAGGGAAGAGATGTGGGGATATATGTATACATACAGCTGATTCACTTTGTTATACAGCAGAAGCTAATGCAACATTGTAAAGCAATTATACTCCAATAAAGATGTTTAAAAAAAAAGATTCAGTCTCCAAATCAGGTCATACTCTTAAAGATTGTCATACTGAGTGATATAAGTCAGACAGAGAAAGACAAATATCATGTGATATCCCTTATATGAGGAACCTAAAAAAATGATACAAACGAACTTATTTACAAAACAGAAATAGACACACAGACGCAGAGAATGAACTTATGATTACCGGGGGGAAGGGTGTGTGCGGGAAAGGATCGTTAGGTAGTTTGGGATTGACATGTACGCACTGCTATGTTTAAAACGGATAAGCAACAAGGACCTACAATATGGCACAGGGAACTCTGCCCAGGATTATGTAAACACCTAAATGGGAAAAGAATTTGAAAAAGAATAGATACATGTATACATATAACTGAATTATTTTGCTATACACCCAAAACTAACACAACATTGTTAATTAACTATACTCCTATATAAAATAAAAAGTAAAAAAAAAACCCAATAGGGTCACATTCTGAGTTACTGTGGGTTAGAGCTCCAAAGTATTTTTTGAAAGGGTTTTTTGGGGGGCTACTATTCAACCTATAACAGCATGAAAACATGCAAAGACACACAGCTATCAACTGGCAGGATTCTGTACTTTGATTTTCTAACTTTCAGTCCAACACATTTTCTGCTAAAATGGTGTTTCTTAAAGTATGGACCATCTTTGTCAGAACCATTAAAATGCACATATATGTGTATGTGCTAAAATGTAGATTATTAGGTTCCACCTCAGACCTCCTGAGGTGCTTTGGGGGTGAGATTCTGGAATTTTAAAAAATATGCAATAACATAGTTTTTTGGGGGTGTACAGTGCTGTGATTTTTAACACATGTATAGATTTTTATAAGCACCAATATAATCAGGATACTGAACAGTTCTATTACCCCCAAAATGTTCCTCATGTTACACTTTTGTGATCACATTGCCACCTGTAACCCCTGCAACCACTGGTCTATTCTCTGTTGCTATAGTTTTGCTTTTTGTCAGGACTGTAAATAAATGGGAGCATTTATCATGCTGTGTTTTGAGACTGTGTCCTTTATCTCCTCACAATGCCTTTGAGATTCATACCATTGTTGCACAAATCTACAGTTCTGCTCTCTCACTGCTGAGCAGTTTTCTCTCTCAGGGTTAGTTTATCCATTCACTCATTAAAGGGCATTTGGGTTGTTTCCAGGTTTGGGCATTTATGAATAAGGTCACTGTATACATTTGAGTACAGGTTTTTGTGAGAACATAAGTTTTTATTTCCCCAGGGTAAAACCTAACAGTTGGATGAAAGGGTTATATGGACAGTGTATGTCTAACTTTATAAGAAACTGCTAAATTGTTTTCACTAGGGGCTGTGCCATTTTGCTCTTAAATCTGATTTTTTAACGAGCTTCCCAGGTCATTCTTAGACACAGAATAGCTTGAAAACTGCCGAATTCCTCCAGTCGTTCATTCAGAGAGCAAACCTATTACCTAATAATGATAAGATATATGGTGAATAATTAATCCAGATTTCTCTCTAGAAGTATATATTATTTATGAAAACTGTCTCAGGTATGTTTTAAATTTTTAGGATTTCCTTAAGCAAACAAATAAAAACTGATTTGAGACCTACACCAATAAAACATGTGAACTCGCACTGATCTTTGGTGTTCAAAATCTAGTACCGACCAAAACGTGTCTCTTAATTCTGTGGGACACTGTCAATCAATACTGCATACAAACAATGCTATTTGCCCAGTAAAATCATAACAAACATTTCAAACCTTCTACATAGTATTAGAGTATCATTGACCTAAATCAATATTACATACCAAAATGCAATTGGGTCAGCTAAAAAAATCAATATACATACCAAAATGCAATTGGGTCAGCTAAAATCATTAAAAGAAAATAACTTAAAACCCCTGAATGTGCTATTTGGGTTACATTGATTTCCACCTCCATTATTGGAATCAATTTGGTACCATATACCTTTTGCAATCTAATTAGTTAATTGTTAGGGGGCGTGCAGTTGACTGAAATTTTCATATATACCTTAGCAATCAAGAAGTATAACATGAAAAATGGATTTCTGACAGAAACTTATTCTGGAATGTGCCATATGGGGGACTCTAATGCGGCCAAAACAATTAGTAATAACAACAACAGACCACTGTCCTTTCAGGTGTGTGTTTTGCACATCTCATGACTCCTTGCAGGAGCCAAATTACTTTCATCCTTGCTCCTTATCCCTAAATTTGGAACCAACTAACATGATTGAAAATTGCTCAAAGCATCTCTCTAGCTGGGTTTTTAGAGGAATAATTAATGAATATAAAGTGCTTTGGAAATTTAATATGCTATTTAAGTACTAAAGAAAAAAGTTCTTTGTTACTCAAAGAAAAGACCTAATCGTTGCACTAGAGTAAAATTCTGTTTTCCTTTATTGGGTTGTATTTTTGCAAAGGCACGATATGATTGAGTATCGATGGGGTCTTCTATCCTAAAGATTTCAATTTTAGTACACTTTTGTCATGCACTTAAAAAAATTATTTTTAATTTTTAGGTTCTTTTAAACATCTTTATTGGAGTATAATTGCTTTACAATGGTGTGTTAGTTTCTGCTTTATAACAAAGTGAATCAGCTATACATATACATATATCCTCATATCTCCTCCCTCCTGCATCTCCCTCCCTCCCTCCCTTTCCCACCCCTCTAGGTGGTCACAAAGCACTGAGCTGATCTCCATGTGCTATGCAGCTGCTTCCCACTAGCTATTTTACATTTGGTAGTATTTATAAGTCCATGCCACTCTCTCACTTCCTCCCAGCTTACCCTTCCCCGTCCCCGTGTCTTCAAGTCCATTCTCTACATCTGCATCTTTATTCCTGTCCTGACATTAGGAAGTTAAGAGCACTTAAATCATAAAAAATAGCTGAAAAAATAAGAAATGATTATTGCTGATAATCTCATACCTGAATACAGATTCTTTGTCTTAACAGATCAATGCCTATGCATTCAAATGATCAACAGAGAGAAAAAGCAATGTGTCTACAGCAAATAGAAAATAGTAAACAACAACAACCTCTGAAGAAATGACCCTGTAAAATTTCAAAGCTCGACTAGGCAAGGTGCTCAAAATGGAAAAGAACACCCTGGAAACTTGTTTATGCTTAGCAATTACATTGATTTAATCTAAGATGCCATTGATTGAAAGGCACACTTCTGTTTTGTGTATGACTACTTCTGATTATCATTGTAGGATGTTACTGGTTGTACCAATTTCAGAGATAAAAAGAATGTGTGTTATAGAATGAACATAAAACAGTATGTAATGTGTCAGTTGTGATTCTAATCTACATCTTTTCTACTCCAAAGCCTATGTTCATTTCCTTATAGTATCAGCATGATCATAAACCATGGTTTATTTATGACTCCTGTGATGGTTCAGCCACAGAACAAGCTGAATTCATCCAGTGTAAAAAACATTTTTTTGTTACTTTTTTAAATTGGATTATAATTGCTTTACAATGTTGTGTTAGTTTCTGCTGTACAATGAAGTGAATCAGCTATATGTGTATATACATCCCCTCCCTCTTGGACCTCCCTCCCACCCTGGGTCCCATCCCTCTAAGTCATCACAGAACAGCAAGCTGAGCTCCCTGTGCTATACAGCAGCTTCCCACTAAAAGAAATTTAATATATTAATACATAGTGAATATTTTACTTAGAAGTGGGAGTTAGAGCTATATGGGTACAATAGATTCCAATCAGACACACTTAAATTTAAATATTTATTCTTCTACTCTAGAACTGTGCTACCTTCCTCCCAAGATGGTAGGGGACATTAAATGAGATTATACCAATAAAAATTTGGCTTGGAACAAATTATCAGCATTGCCCTTGTTTAAAGAGAACAGTATTAGAACAATTCTACCTGTCTAGTAAGTTCAGGAAATATATGAGGGACAGAGTGTTCTTCAAGAATTGAGAAGTAAGAGAAACACAGTTGCCTTTTGTGGGTTAAGCCTTACAATCATCACATAATGGATAAAAATTGTCTCTTCTAGCAGCAGGAATTGACATAATATAATGGGGACTATTAATACAGCTCACGGAAGGATGCGTCACACATGGGATTAGGCAACCCATGGGGGCTTAAGAAAGGAGTCATAGAGACAAATGCCAGCAGCACCCATCTGGGCACTTTCAGGAAACAGGGAATTTAAGCCAGTAGATTTTTTAAAGTATTAAGGTCCTATAGCCAAGCTCCCAGCTAGGGGATTAACTCTTAGCCCTGTCTTAGTCTTACACCATAAGACATTCACTCATTCCCTTATGCACCGTGTGCCTGAAAATCAGTTTAACCTGGACAAACATGGTGTCAATCAATGAGCTCGTAGAGATGGTGTGGGCCTATCTTCCTAACTTGGGTCTTCAGTGACCCATTATTTTCTTTTTAATGTTAGTAAATAGACTTTGATGAACTTAGTTAATGTGATTGAGCTATGAATCCCATATCCAATATAAGTCTTGTTTCCATCTCTGGAAGTCTGTGGACCCAATTCTACCACATTGTAAATGTAACCTATAAAGTCCAATATTTAGGGTTGCCAGATTTAGTAAATAAATATATAGAAAGCCCAGTTAAATTTGAATTTCAGATAAACCATAATTAACAATAATTTTTTAGTATAAGTATGTCCCATGCAACATAAAAAGTATCCCTTGTTCATCTGAGATCCAAATTTAACCAACAGTTCAGCATTTTGGCTGGCAACTCTAGAAAGACCTCTTTTAACACAGTTCCTAGTTTTAATAATTACGTAAATCTTGTCACAGATTCTGGTACATGAACACGGTAACTGGTAGTGTATTCCAGTTTTTTGGAAAAGATGCTACATCGATTGAAGAGTAACGCATTTGTTGATACAGTTAGCTAAAGAGAAAATCCACTCTTTTACTCTTAAAAACGAAAGCCTCAAAAGTTATTAATCCTCTGGTCAAGTAAGATCATATTGCTTGTTTTGTCTAGGAAGTGTCCAAATCAGACAAGATATTTATGAAATGGCCCCCAATTTTTGCTTCCCCTCTAAGCCTAAATGATTATAAAATGGCCTAAACTCCTATACTGAGATTCCTTCCCACTGACTGGGATGAACTTATGGTCGACATTAACCTGGGAGAAAACCAGTGTTTAAAAGTGCTGCCTTTCAGTCCAGCCACACATCCGGTCACCTTCCTTTCCCCCCCACCACCCGTTTTTTTTTCTAATTGAAATATAGTTGATTTACAATGTTGTGTTAGTTTCAGGTGTACAGCAAAGTGATTCAGTTATATGTATATATACATTTTTCAGATTCTTTTCCCTCATAGGTTATTATAAAATATTGAGTAGAACTCCCTGTTCTATACAGTAGGTCCTTGTTGTTTATCTATTTTATATATAGTAGTGTGTGTCTGTTAATCCCCAACTCCTAATTTATCCCTCACTCCCTTTCCCCCTTTGGTAACCATAAGTTTGTTTTCTGTGTCTATGGGTCTGTTTCTGATCATTTCCTATCAGCTCAACAGGAGCAGATGAGGGGGCAATTGACAGGAACAGCTCTGAAATTTTGTAGACAAGAAAGAGTTGACATTCAGGGTGGCTGAACATCCAAAAAGTGAAGCTTAGGACAAGGAAGCAGCTTTGTCAGGGCAACACAAAGTCCTCAGAGACTTCTAAAAGAAAAAAAGAAAATCTTGATGAGTAATTTAAAAAATCATTTTCCTGCCACATTTGTCTGTAAGACCAAAAATGTTCATAAAATTAAAAACCGTTAACTGCTGTTTTCAATTACTTAGTGGATTGCTTTCTCCAGATGATTTGTGTCAAGCTGATCACTACATTCTTCCTTTTCTTTGTCTTTCACATTCTTGTGTCTTCTCCTGAAGGAGACCCCTAAGGTCATGACATAGACCACCTGCTTCACTCCCTGCTGGAAAGAACCCACTTAACACAGGCCACATGCAGAAGAAATCTGACCCTCTAGAGAAGTACTCCATGTGATTCCTGACTTGGACATATATGACCACGTAGAAATGACCGGTGAAACTATATGATTAATCCCATGTTGGGGAAGTACTTTTGTACTTTTTCCTTGAGTCTAGTTTTTATATCTCTTTATTTCTATCATAAGAAGACAATAGCATCATTAAAAGTAAATGAACAAAACACATTAAAAGAAATACAAATGTGCTCTATAGTGTCACTCAGCATTCTACATTCATGGATGCATTGATTTTAATAGGACAACAATAATTCGAAACGAATATAATTGTAAGGCAAAGGTTCATGTGTAGGAATTATATGTAAAAGTTCTGGACTCTCTTTTTCAGCCTGTTTTAAAGAAGCATTTAAAATAAGCTCTCCTCCTGTTACTTAATTTCAATGAATAATATAAAATGGAGGTTTAAATTACATGTCTTGTGGAGTTATTTTGTTGGGAAAACCAAAGTGTGTGCATTCTTTAGGAAATAATTACCCTAAAAAAACAAGCATTTACTTGGCTTCTCTTCCAAAGACTCACAGGATACCTTATAATTAAAACACAACAAGACGACCTACTTTTTTAAGGGTGTTCAGGAAGAGGAATGAACAGATATTTCTTTAGTTTTAAGGGTCCAGACAGAAGAGTACTATGAATAGAATCTGGAAAGAAATTCTGGGGCTTCAAAAGCCTGGAGCTCAGGAGTGGGATAAAACAAACAGCCTGCTGACTCTGACCTTAATGATCGACCAGGGACATATGGTCGTCACAAAAGATCTAACAAATTTCCTGGGACTCAGCCATTAACCAACTCATCGGTGAGCAATACACCATTTAAGCCAGTACTCGGTTTCAGTTCTGGAATATGCAGCCTGAGGGCCCAGCCACCTGAGCCCTGCAGCCCACAGAGCTGACTGAGGGCTACCTCATCTTATGCACCAGGACCTAGTAGGTTACCTATCACCAGTGACCAAGGCTGAGGCTGCACTCTGAAGTGGCGTGGGGGGAGGAGAGGTCTCCAAGACCACTGCAGGAGCACTGATGGAGAAGAATTCCTGAGGCCAGCAGTAGAAACACCCAGGGAAACTTGTGGCACCAACAGTTCCAAAGGCTTCATCGGACTTTTCAAGCCAATGCAGCATTAACCAAGTTGCTCAGCCATCAGCTCTGGACTTTAAGGGGCGTTTATCATCTCTGGTTGGCCTTCCTTACTGTTAGGGTCTTCTGACCGGGAAGAACCTGAACACATCCCAGATGTTTGGGCTTAACTCTGGTGTCCTTCTCAGAGGCTCCAGGCCCCCAAAGGGTGTAGTCATCTTCAGATACATGCAAATGGCCAGCCTCTACTATTTCAGTATGGGAAGTATGGTCAATGAAATCAAGTGTCACATCTAAATTTACATTTTAATAATAAGTATAAAAATATATTCCAAAATCAGGGTAGATCAGTGGTTCTCAACCAAGGGTAAGTTTGCCCTCAACTCGACCCCAGGAGATATTTGGCAATATCTGGGGACATTTTTGATCATCACAACTGGAGGATGGTACTGACATCTAGTGGGTAGACCCAAGAATACTGCCAAAGTCCTACAATGCACAGGACCCACCCCCAAAAGAAATATCCAGCCCCAAATGTCAATAGTGCCACCGTTGAGAGACCCTGGATTAGATTATGTTGCAGTTAGACACACTACTATCTATAAAATAGATAACTAAGAAGGACCTGTGTATAGCACAGGGAACTCTTCTCAGTACTCTGTAATGGCCTATATGGGAAAAGAATCTTAGAAAAAGTGGATATATGTGTATGTGTAACCGATAAACTTTGCTGTACACCTGAAACTAACACAACATTCTAAATCAACTTTATTCCAATAAAAATTTTTTAAAATTATCTTGGTCTAGTTGGAGATGCATACAGAAAATTTGAGGAAGTTTCAAAATAGTGAAATTGTGCCCTAAGTTATGATATAGTCCTATATCTTGCAGGATTTGAGGATAGAGCCCAATCAGGGCGACATGGAGCAGGTAGGGAAGGGTTCGAGGAGGAAGTATGGCTTCAGGTGGATGTAACAGTTACATAAACAGAGAAGAGCCATTGTTGGAAGGAGAAACAGCACATTAAAACTGGAGAGAAGTGCTCAAAAGTGCAGCATAAGCATCCCATGTCTTCAGCTCCAGATGAATCTACACAGGATTAGATGGCCTCAAGGACTTTCAGTGGGACTGAGAGCCCCCTTCTCCTTTTCTTCCCCTTCCCACATCCTAAGAAGTGCCCCTAAAGGTGAGACTTGGAGGAGAGGTGAGTACCAGGTCAGGATTGTGAGATAATTTGCCAATTGCATGGCTATTGCCTACATAGTGGCTGTTAAAGGGGCTGTGCCAATGGCCATGCAGGCTTTGGTCTACAAGAGACTCAATTGCCAGGGCACTGAGAAGCTTGCTGATTGACGTGTCCTTCAAACTTCTCAGGCTTTTACATTCCCTACGGTAAGGATAAAGGGCTCTGCCTCACTCACATGGGCTGTATTGACAGCTTCTGTCATATATTTCTTTGTCCTGTACAGCAAAAGTCATGTGACTCTCAACAATTCTAGCATTTCAACTGACCCGGAGATAGAAGACCTACCCCCTTTATCGTACATGGACACAGTAGGGTACGAACAAGCTCAGGAAAGGTGACTCTGAAATCAAAGGTAGTAATGGATGAGGTTAACCTTTTGCAGAAGGAACTCACTCTACTAGATGGTGGCAGTGGTGACCATTTGTAAGACTCCATTTGACAGAATAGAACATATTTTCAAGTAGAGGAGTTTCACTGTAACAAATATGATGAGATTGTTACCTACAACTCTATTGGACTACATGACTAGTATGAAGTATCTGATAAGTAGTACTAGTAGTAACTGATAGTGACTGGGTCATAGGTAATAATCAGAGGATCTGGTTGGAATTTGCTACCAGGAAGTGAGTGATCTGTATGGAGTCTATGAAAAAGAAAGCCAAAGAACAAGAATTTGATAATTCTGACTCACCAGTCACCATAATTCTGAATGCTCTCATACCATAATCCCATTTACCCATTCTTGAGTTAAATAAAAACATCCCTCCTGTGTAAGGTGGGTTATTTCTCCGGCACTTTGTGACTATCCTTTCCCACTTTCTTTTGATGCTATTTTATTTAGTGATCCTCTGATCTTGAATTTGTTTCCTTCACCAGCCTTGCCTATTACTGGGAAATGCCCTGCATGGTAAGTGAGCTTCAGTTCTCAAGCTAAGGACCTCTACCAAAACATTCCACTTGTAAAATACTTGAAGTTCCACGTAAGTTCATTGTATCTGAACCCAGTCCTGGTGAGGTCAAGAAAATAGTGATTTTTATCACTGAACTATATGGAAAAGGAAAAGAAAAATTAGAAATGTCAGTTGGTTTGTCAAAGTTCAGTCAGTGGGTATGTGCCAGAGCTGAGACTCGAAAGCAAGCCAGTCAGCTCTTTCCATGATACTCGCATTGTAGGAGAGTCAATAATACGAAGATCAGGAGGTGAGAGGATGAGCTCTATGGACCAAAAAATGTGAATATTTCCCGCGACAGTTCTCTCCATGTATATTCCTCCCAGTTCTGCTGCTTCCCTCTCTCTGTGACTTTGTGACTTTGGTTTCCATTCAGGAGACCCTTGGATGACCCACATTCTTCTCTTCTTTCTGGAGGCATTGGGATGACATCAGAGATGAGGGAGAGGGACTTCCCTCATGGCACAGTGGTTAAGAATCCGCCTGCCAATGCAGGGGACATGGGTTCGATCCCTGGTACGGGAAGATCCCAATGCCGTGCAGTAACTCAGCCCGTGAGCCACACACTGCTGAGCCCACATGCCACAACTACTGAAGTCTGCTCACCTAGAGCCCATGCTCTGCAAAAAGAGAAGCCACCATAATGAGAAGCCCACGCATTGCAACGAAGAGTAGCCCCCACTCACTGCAACTAGAGAAAGCCCACGCGCAGCAACAAAGACCCAACACAGCCAAAAATAAGTTAATTAATTAATTAATTTTAAAAAAAGAGAGATGAGGGAGAGACTCTGGCAGCCCCAGAGATAAGCACAGAACAGGAGACTCCATCATGCACGTAGCCTGTGAGAGGAAGCAACAGCTACAGAGGAGAATGCCAGAATGCCCTCAGGAGGCAGACACATTGATCCCTAAACTTGCCACACCCTCCTTGGTGTTTAGGTGATTGGACAAACTTCTGTATCTGCTGCTGCAATAGTGTCTGTAATTCTAGAATGAGAGTGTGAAATGACTGGCTAAAAAAATCAGGTCCTTTAAAGACCCTGAGCTAACAAGTAGATGTGTCATAATGTGAACTATAGATGTGAATTAGATTTTGCCAATCATTTTGAGATTTTACCAATTATTTAATCAACCAGGTGTGCCAAGAATATTTTCTGCCTTTTTTTGTTTGTTTCTTAATAGTTTACTGATCCAATTCCTTTAACAGGGAGGCATACATGAGGCTCTTCTTGGGGCATAGCTTTCTTTCCTGTTTTTAATACCTCATATTTAGTTATTACTAAAAGGACTATATTAAGAAATTCTTAAACAAGAAATGTTTAAAGACATTTTGATATGAGAAGAATTGTGGACAAATTTGATCATACTTGACCATACCTATCATCAAAACAATTCAATAAAATATTAAAAGGGAATTTAACATTATTGTTTATATTTATTTTTAAAAGGTAGACTAGAAGTTTGAGAAGTTGAATTATTAAAATGCTGCAGAGTCTGTGGTACAGAGATAAAACCGCAGGAAAGGGAATTCCATCCTGTAACAAGCTAATTATTCTTTCTTGCTTTAAACTGCCAGTTATAAGGAAATGCTGGCCTTAAATGACACATTAGACCAGATGAACTTAATAGATATATATAGAATATTCTATCCAAAAGCAGCAGACTACACATTCTTCTCAAGTGCACATAGAATATTCTCCAGGTTTGATCACACCCTAGGCCATAAAACAAGTCTCAATACATTTAAAAAGACTGAAATCATATCAAGCATCTTTTCTGACCACGACACTATGAGACTAAAAGTCAAGTATAAGAAAAAACTAGAAAAACCAGAAACACATGGAGGCTAAACAATATGGTACTAAACAACCAATGGGTCACTGAAGAAATCAAAGAGGAAATTAAAAAAAAAAATACCTGGAGACAAATGAAAACACACAACAAGCCAAAAATCTATGGTATACAGCACAAGCAGCTCTAAGAGAGATACTTTAGATAACCAGAAAATTTTAAATACATAATCTAATCTTACATCTAAAGGAACTAGAAAAAGAAGAACAAACAAAACCCAAAGTTAGTAGAAGGAGAGAAACTATAAAGATCAGAGCAGAAATAAATGAAATGGAGACTAAAAAAAAAAAAAAAGAAAACATCAATGAAAATAAGAGCTGGTTCTTTGAAAAGATAAACAAAATTCTTTAACCAGACTCATCAAGAAAAAAGAGAGAAAGCACAAATCAATAAAATCAGAAAGGAAAGAGGAGAAGTTACAACTGACACCACAGAAATACGAAGGAATATACAAGATTACTATGAACAATGATAGGTCAATAAAATGGAAAACCTAGAAGAAAAGGATAAATTCCTAGAAATGTACAATCTCCCAAGAGGTTTTGTCTTTCTATTTCAAGAGGAAATAGAAAACACAAAGGGAGCAATTATCAGTAATGAAACTGAATCAGCAATAAAGAAAAAAAAAACCAACAAACAAAAGTGTAGGACCATAATAAGCTCTACCAAACATTTAAAAGAAGTGTTAACACCTATCCTTCTAAAATGATTCCAAAATTATTTCAGAGGAAGGAATGCTACCAAACTCATTCTATGAGGCCAGCTTCACCCTGATACCAAAACCAGACAGACACCACAAAAAGAAAATTATAGGCTAATATCCCTGATGAGCATAGATGGAAAAGTCCTCAACAAAACATTAGCAAATTGAGTTCAACAACACATTAAAATGATGGTTCAGTATCCGCAAATCAATCAATGTGATACATCACATTAACAAATTTAAGAATAAAGATGATATGGTCCTCTAAATAAGATGTGGAAAAATCTTGTGACAAAATTCAACATCTATCTATCTATCTATCTATCTATCTATCTATCTATCTATCTATGTAATGGAGTATTGCTCAGCCATAAAAAGTGAAATCATGCCATTTGCTGCCATATGGATGGGCCTAGAGGATATTATACTAAGTGCAATAAGTCAAGCAGAGAAAGACAAATACCATATGATTTCACTTATATGTGCAATCTAAAAAACTAACAAACATAAAACAGAAACAGACTCATAGATACAGAGAACAAACAGGTGGTTGCCAGAGAGGAGGGGCTTGGGGTGATGACTGAAATAGGTGAGAAAGATTAAGAGGCACAAACTTCCAGTTATGAAATAAATAAGTCACGGGTATGTGATGTACAGGGAACATAATCAATAATTGTATGGTGGCAGATAGTAACTAGACTTACATGGTGGTCATTTTGTAGTGTAAGAAAGCATCAACTCACTATGTTGCACACCTGAAACGAATATAATATTGTAAGTCAATAAAAATGAACAAACAAACTGTCGGTTATCAGTTTCCAAAATTCCAAATTTACTTAATATCTAAAGGAAGGGCATATTGGTTTATACTTACGTATCTGCAGATGCAAAGGTTTGTCACCTGGTTTCAGTTCAAACTGATTCCTTTGAGCTTAGTCATTTTTATTGTCAGAGGAGCAACTGTGTGAAATACCAAAACTCTCACGACAGTTTTTCATGAAGTGCCACGTGCCTGTGGAGCTGTCCGGGCTCTGTGAGTATGTACTGTGTGTTCGGACAATTTTGATTCATTTTTATTCCTTATGAAATCTCTACCAGAAGATTTGGGAGTGAAAAGATTTACACCAATAACACACGAACACACAAACTTGCTGCTGCCTGTTGTTTTTATTTCCCTGGTGGAAGGAAGAAAAATGTTCTAAAATTCTGTGCTGTAAAGCCCCTAAAGAACTTCTCCCTGTATCAAGACCAAAACTCACAAGCCTCAAACTGAAAATTAAAACTTTAAAATACCCCTGGTTAGTGTTTATCATTTAAATTTAACTGCAGTACATGGACAGGTTTTTAATTAGGAAAGCGTGAAAACAAATGGAATCCTAAACAAATTTTTTACTTGGGGATATTCTTATGACTCTGGGGCTGAAAATTTGCAAGAGCATTCCTTGGTTTTGTAAAACTGTTTCTAATAGGGAAGAATTGGGGAGCAATAGATTTCTAGTTTTTTCATAATGGGTGTGTGTTTTTAATATCACAGGGTAGGTTTCCCACTTGCTGGTTGGAAAGATTCTTCTTGCTGTGATTCTGTTTCCCGAGACCCTTTTGCTTCTGTTAAAGTTTCATGCTAGGTAAATATTGAAACCCCCCTTTTATTCAAGTGAGGTCAGTAGCAGACAAGTGAAACCATATTGTCACAGTATAAAAAATTTAGAGGAGTGGATGTAAACAATTCAGTAACTTATACTTTTTGAAAATGACTTGTTTGAATGTTTCAGATACAACAGGGGATACTATGTTAATGTCTCCAAGGAAAAGAAAACCTAAGGAGATATTTTTCCTATTCCCTTGGATAGAACCTCAAAATCTTAGAAATAGTAAGAGAAGTTCCTAGTAATCTGTTTTTCAATACTGAGAAGTTTCTTTCTCAGTCACACTTGGGAGCATTCAAATAAGTTCAACAGAATTGAAAGCACGTAATAAAGATAGCGGAGGACACAAAAGTTAAGGAAGACGGTGTTTTATCTGCTCCTTGAGCACATCTCACAGTACACCGACATCAGGCTTCTCCAAGAAGACTTACATTTATCCTAACTGATGCTTTCTTCTCTCTACCAAACTGTGAGTTCCTGGAATTCCAGGGCAGGCCCTTGCATACCTCTACTACCAATAGGCAGCACAGTGCCAGGAACATAGCAGACCATGGAGAGTGTTTATAGATAAAATGATTGATTTTATTTTGTAATAGGAAAAGAAATAGTATCTAATGCTAATACATTTCTGTGTAGTTCCTTCTGTTGACCCCATCTTGCTGGGCCTGCTGGATTAAAATAACAGAGAAAATGGCTCCCAGCCTCCATTCTCATTATTCCGAGATCTACCATGTTTACTAAAAGCAATGATTGATAGGTCTCTTCTACTCTGCTTTCATGACTCTGAATGTCATCCTCATTGGCCCAGAGCCATGTTCTGGGGAAAGAAAATGGGGTAGAGACACTAAAACAAGATGAATCTAAAGAGGAAATTATAGGTAATATGCAATTTTGGACAAAGTAGGGCAATAACTTTTCAAGCCATGCTATTTTTCTGGAAAAGGATTTCCCAAATTCCTTTCACTCCCATTTAGCATATTAAGGATTTAAGCTGGCTTTGGAGTCAGACAGAAGAAGAATTTCACATGGGGAAAGTAAAAGGAAACTCTCAGGCTCTTCCCAGGGATTATGGCACACAGAGGAGAGAGCTGACCAGTTGTATGTGTCCAAGGATTTTTCCCTATGGGTTCATCTCACTAAAAGTTGATCAGTAAGGGTCTCAAGCTAGGTGGTGGGGTGGGGAGAGGCTCTCACCTGTGCTCTTAGTTTTGGACTCTGGAAGGAAATTATTTCTTTAGCTTCCCTTAAACAACCTAGGGCTTGGTAGTGTCAACTTGAAGGCTCAGTTAGCAATTAAAGGCATGAGTCAGTTTAACTTCTCCAAGCTGCCCAGAATCACCATGGAACACGGATGCTGAGTTGAGCTGTGGAGGGTCAGCCATCAGGTCCTTTGTGGCAACAGAGGCTGAAGGTAACTGAACAGGCCAGGACACTGAATGGAGAACGTGTGTGCAGAGTCAAGGGACCCAGCCAGTCAGGCAGCTGCACCCAGCTCCGACCAAGCCAAGGCCGGTTGTACATCCCACCAGTCGTAAATTCCACCAGCCACAGACCAGCACAGGCAACACGCAGCTGAATAACACACATGATTTCCTGAGACGGCGTGGCTAAAACTGACAGCCAGTAGGTGAGCACTTCTGAAGAATATCTAATCTTATATGGATGAACTGTTACCTTTTGTCGGCACATCTAAATTGTAATTACATTCTGCAAGTCCACTCATGAGGGCAGGGGTGATTCGCCAGAATCTGGTGCAGAATGGTCTGTTTCAACTTGTCAATGATCAGGCGATACTAATACAAGGCGAGGTCTCTCTATGAAGCCATTTGGAGAAGTGCACTGGGAATTCTTTAACCAAAAAATGTTCCTGATAGGAAAGCCTCTCCCTGCTGAAACCTTCTGGATTTGTCATTCCAGGGGCACAGTACAAACACACGTGAGGACATTTATTCTGAGTGTCAGGAGAGGGAGGTAATGACTGCTAGAATATCTACAATAATAACGGCTTTTACTCGGTAACATACGTTTCTAGTTAGAAGTGCTTGTTCTATTGTTCCCTAGGCAGTAACAGAAGTGACAATTTATTGTATATTAAATTGAATTGACACATATAATGTTTTTTAATTTTCACAGTCACTCTGAGGATAGAAATTATTATCCCATACTTACAGGAAACTGACTCTCCAAGAGTACGTGTCAATTGCCAAATATTATAGCTAATAAGGGGAAGGGGCCTGTATTTATTGGATGAGTGATTATTGTGAGTCAAGAGCTTTTCATAAGTTACTTGAAATAATCTTCAATACATTACTATCAATGTCTTGTTAATGTGTTTGTTATTGATGAGAAAGGTAAGTCATTTGCGCAGAGCTGCACAGCGAGATTAGAACTCAGTTCTGATCTGACTTGCTGTTCTTTCCATCTTCAGTCTTTCCTCATAATTGTGTCTGTTTGAAGATCAGTTTGAACCACTACAAAATTCATAATATATTATAGAGCCTCATGTATTATTTGTAACCTCATATATTATTTGAAGGATGAAAGGGCAAATCAAAACATAACAGACTGAAATACAGTCTAAATTTTCTAAGTCCTTATTGCCTTATGCTTAATTCTCTTATCTTGCAGCGATTAAATAAGATAATATATTAAAAGTGCAAGACATAGGCCTGCCTGGCACATAGTAGGCTTTGAAGCCATTTTAGTTATTTCTTTCCCTATAAGCTCAGAATACATATATATATATGTATATATATATTAATATATACACATATACATGCCCATTTTATATAATATATATATAACTTTATATAATATATGTAATTTCATTGGTACTATAAAACTATAAAAGATAAAACACTTGAGCAATTTTGCCCTGGGTTTTTAATAGCTGCAAGAGAATTTAAAAATAAATTCTTACAAAGAATACCTAACTGAACACTTAAATGATTATGTATATATATATTAATATATACACATATACATGCCCATTTTATATAATATATATATAACTTTATATAATATATGTAATTTCATTGGTACTATAAAACTATAAAAGATAAAACACTTGAGCAATTTTGCCCTGGGTTTTTAATAGCTGCAAGAGAATTTAAAAATAAATTCTTACAAAGAATACCTAACTGAACACTTAAATGAGGAGACACACTACAGTTTGATCAAGCCTAAAAATCTTAAATTAATATTAAAATTATAAAACTTTATTTTGCTAATAAAATTTTATTTGAGGCCATATATTGTTTCTATTCTTGCTGTTCAAAGAAATAACATTGGGTGTAGTCAGGGTAAAGAGCTTATATGTGTTCTGAAAGTTAAAATGTTTGAAAATAATATACTAACTTATAGGTCTAAGTAAACTATAGTTAGGGAAAATGCACCTTGGTAAACGCATGAGGCAGGGATGCTTTGGGATGCTGGGCACTGGATGGTCTGTGCTGCCTTCCTGCTCCCTGGGACCTCAGCCAGCCCATCTGGTCATCAGACAGGGGGGCCTGAAGACAGTGGGGGATCTCACAGACCATATGGGCAGCGGTACCTAGGAACCACTGGAGCCTGCCTAAGGATGTGGCTAGGACCTAAATTTGGGTTTAACTTGTTTTTATTGAGCAGAAAAAAAACCTACTGTTATTTTTGCACATTTCTTGCTTTGTATTTTATTAACTTTGAAATGGCATTGCAGAAATATACGTGTTTTACTTGAGACATATTTCCAGTGACATGTTTAACCAATATCATGGCTCTCCTGTGGAAAATTTTAAAAAGCTGGGAGAAAAAAATGTTGCACTCTTCCTTGCGCTGAGAGGTACTGAGACTGGAACTGCCAGTGGGTTGGCATCGGTATTGCACCTGTGAGTGGTGACTGGGTGACCTCTCTGAGCCCAGATTGTCCTTTAATCACAGGAAGTGCAGCCTCAGAGGCAGTGGTGCAAGCCCACGGCAGTGGGGGCGGGGTGGGGGGAGTTGGTTAAACCCAGGAAGGGTGAGAAGAGTCCAAATAGGTGAAAATAGGTCTGGGAAGACGATCATCCAAGTCATGGGATAATGGGGTCCTCCCTAAACCTTCACCTTGTGGTCTGTTCCTACAAGAGCATCCTCTTCTCTGAGAGGGTACCTCATTTAAATAGTTCACCAGGGAATAGGCGTGGACATAGAAAAGAGTAGGGAGAATACAGATGAAATGATATTATTCCAAATGGGGTTTCTTTCCTATTTTAAATCACTAAATATGTAGTTGCTCCATCTCCAATTTCACAATGATCACCAGACCTAGTGAATAAAAGTCAGTGATTATTAAGAAGCTCATTCTTAAATCAAGATTAGTGCAAAATACATTACAAAATGAAGGAAAATTCTTTCACACAAAAGAAAGCAGGGAAATGCATTTCAGATGGCTGATGTATTTCTTTCGCAGAAATTCTGCACCTGCAAACAGTTGGCATGTTTCCCCCCGCAGACTATTTTCCTACCTCTGTATCTTTGTGAACAATTTACATGGGATTAAGAAGCATTAACTCCGATCCCCCTTCTTAGCTTTCACATATCAAAGACTTCATCTGATGTTTAGAAGCAAATTAAACATCCAATTAAGCTTTACATAAATGCCAGCTTCTATTTAATTTATTCTTACAGGTTAGAAATCAGAGGAGTGTGTGGTTCTCTCTTACTTAATATGGTGTTGCTTTAAATTCCAGTTTGTTCTGGTTTCTGATTTAAAAACTGGTAAATTTGCCAGGGAGATGCCACATTTAATTCAGCAATGTGTTGTCAGATTGTTAGGAAGCAAATTTTTTTTGAACCCAAATGAAATCATTTGTGTAATATTAACTTTTATGTTCAAAATTATTCTTGGATTATTCTCAATATCGCATTTAATGGAAGATTACAAAAAGGGAAAACTCATGCTTAGGTGTATGGAGGGTTCTGAGCAGCTTAAGCACCAAATTCTCTCCATTAATTTATTTATCAGCAGCCCATTTGATTACCACTAAGTAACAAAATGTACTCTATGTTTGTGGACACTGATATAGAGAGTGATACTGGGACATAGTGGCTTATCTGTGTAGCAGTAGTGTCACAAGGATGAGAAGTGTATTTCTGTTACTGGTTCTAGATTCTGGGTGCTACTTCATATGGAACAGAAACTCCCATTTAGTTTAGGTGAGCAACTGTAGAAGAAGACAATACAACACTTTCATCCAACATAGAGATAATCACAAAAAGAACAGTAAGGAAGTGAAACCGTGAAATTTTGGTCTCCAAGTTAGATCTAAAAATGAAATAAGACTCCAGATGATAAGAATTTCCAAACTAAGAGTCCTGTGGGCAGTTTTCCTGAAAAGTTTATGGCAGAGTCCCAGTAGGAATACACGTACCTATCTATTCAACAAATATTTATTGTGTGCATCAACCAGAGCTCAGTCAGGAGACAGAAGTTACATCAGTTATGTGAACAGAAGGAATGTAGTGTAAAGAATCGTTAGCTAGATGATTAAATGATGATATTTTACTGGAGAAGGTCAAAGCAAAATTTTGAGTGCCATGATAAGAGCAGCTATAGAAAGCAACTACCATCCTTAGGGTTGAAGGAACAAGGGAAAAGATTAAAATAACGAAAACTTAGAAACTTCAAGAAGTTCCACAAAGCTGAAACCCGTACCTCGGAGGAAGGACCATGTCCCCCTCCATGATGGAAGAGGTCCAGTATAACCTACCTGCAATCGAGGGGCTGCCTCATACCCCGGGCACTGTGCTGTATTAGGGTCTCAGTGTTCATTCCTGCTGTTGGTCGGTACGGTGCTCTCCCCCAGTGGGAGCCGGGTCAGGCTTAGTGAGGGTCACTTTTTACATGGCCCACTGGAAAAGGGCTGAGTGTTTGGGGAAAGAGAATGATGGACACAAAGCATGTTATTTGTCTGTCTTATCATGGAAAGCTTTCTCTGTAGTAGATGCCCTTTGATGAAGATTCATATGGAAGAGAAGAGTCCTTACTTCCTGTGCCTGTTCTGAGATATCCCTCTTTTGCCTCTTCATTACCACATTTCAATGCTGTTCTTTCCAAATTCCTGACCATCCAGCCAACTCATTAGTTGCTACCTATAAATCCATGCAGATATGTACTTATGACCATCTATTTCCTGACAGAGTGGAAAACCAAATACACCACTCAAAGCTCCTCACCCTGAAAGATTTCCCTTCAGTGCTCTCCCTCAGGCCATCTATCAGTGGGGTTTTAACAGTACAGATATCCATTCTTATTTGGTGTCAGCATTTCAAGCACAACCATCTGGAAACTAGACCCATTATTTTTCCTCCTCCATTAAGTGGTCATAAGAAACTCCCCCAAAGGGACATAAGTGTCAATTGAGGAAGGGATTCATTGAAGCAGGATTTGGTGCCAAAGAGTCAGAGACTTGTGCTCATACAACCTACTTGGTCTCTGGACCTGCTCAAGCCTACACAAGAGGCCACAGCTGGTCTTTTACATCAGAGGGAATATCTTAACGTGCTCACTGAGGTGATTCATGCCTACATTTGTGTGTGGTTTATCTCCAACACTTCACATGTCACACTAAGGCATTTGTTGATATATTGTAGCTGTATATGGCCATCAGTAGGCTTGGCAGGTCAGATAACGTTCAGTGTAGACTAGTCAATTGATGTCACATGATTAGGTACTCCATCTCTACAAGAACCAAATAATAAGGTAGAAGCTGTTTCTCAAAAAGAATGGTAATATGCAGAAAACAGCCAAGATTTGATCAACACCCCTAGAGGTCTGATTCTTTCATAGCTGCTTGTGAGAGGGTCCATACAGCACCCTATTTGCCATGCATTTTGAATATCTTTGGATTTGCTGTGTCATTGGGCCCAGGTGCATGCACTGTCCTTTAGACTTACTACAAAGTTTCTCTCGCTCTGCTTTTCACTCCAAACTGGAAGACTTATGAGTTACTTGATAAATGTGTCAAGTTGGCACATTTGAACATGGAATATGTTGCCTCCTCAATTCAAAAAAAGTGCATTAATCATCGTTCTTCCTTTCTGTGGTGGGTAGTGCAAGATGGTACAGCTTGTCTTTTATGTTAGAAGAAATATCTCAACATGCTCTTGACCACTACATTGAGGTGGCTCGTGCTTACATTTGTGTGTGGTTTATCTCTGACACTTCAAGTATGTCATACTAAAGCATTTAAAATACTTATTACATCAGCTAACAGGGTCCAGTTAGCATATTTTAATTATGGAGGGAGCTGGTGAAATATTGGGTACGATGTCAGGAGAGTCAGGGTCTCTTGTATATTACATTACAGTATGTGAATGGACTCATTCCTGGTGTCAGAATGTGAAGGGAAAAGCAAACTCCTTCTAGTCTTCCTTGAATATATGTATGGAGGAAAAAACATTTTTCTAGGTCATATCTACAAAATAGATGTCAGAGTCTGTGCTGATTTGCTTTGGAACATATACGTCTGGGATACCAGATGCAATTGGAGTTAGCAGTTGATTAATTTTATGGTAATCCACAGTCACTCTACAAAACCCACTCACCTTCTGCATGGACAAAATAGGGGTATTAAAGGAGAATGGGACGCTTATCACTACACTAGCAGTTTCAAGTCTTTGATGGTGGCACTAATTTGCATGTTTTCCAAGGATATGAATATTTTTGGTTTATTACGCTGGTAAAGAGGGAGAATTTCTAGGAAGTTCCACTTTGGCCTTTCTGCCATAATGATCTTTATTCTTGTAAGAGAAACAATAGTGAATATGAGAAATTCACTCTAGCAGATGCTGTATTGACTGTTCAGATGCTTTTCGAGAATGAGGAACTCATTTCCCCAGCTGCTGGAAATGTTAGATGCAGACAGCTCACAGCTGTGTCCTTTTCCAGAAATTTCCATGAGTGGAAGCAGCTTTATGTAAAGTTGCATCTACTCTCCACAAGCATCCCACATTCAATGACTAGTAGACATGGGGTACAAAGGGGTGCAAAGGCCCGACTCCCTTGCGCTAATTTGGGACATCTGTGAATAGTCATTCCGTCTTGGAACTTCATGTGGGATCAGCCGCGGGGTGCTGTCACTCAGTGCAGCCCAGGTTCTCTTCCTGCCCAATTCTGCTTCCCTTGCTCCCTCCAAGTAGTACTCCAAGAGTACTCACAGCAAGCTCTTCCTCACTATCTCAAAGTTTCAGAGTCAGTATCCTGGGGACTTGAGAAATGTCAGTTGGAATCCTAGGAAGCATATTTTGGAGTTGGCAATCAATAGTCTGACTGGCCAAGAAGACTTTACCACTCATGATGACGATGGATAGCCCCACACATGCAGTTCATAATTCCTCCAGTTGCGACCTGGGGCGAGATACCAGTGTAGGGAACTGCACTGGCAGGTGCGATCTCTCAAGTGTTTGAGAGGTAAAGGAGAGATAGCAATTATAAGGACTAGGGAGTTAAATATCTATCGTTCATGTTCAATAAATGTATTGGAGAAAGACAATGGAAAGGATCAGTATAATTAACCATCAATTTAATGCAGGATGTGAAAGCCGAAGGGCCCCTTTGGCAGCCTACACAGAGATTTTCATCAATTGCAGTCTGAAAGTGGAAAAAAGCTGAGAGACATCAGGTCCGAAACTTAATTATAAGGATAGTAACAATCACAAAGGTGTTGACTTGTCAACTTCAACAAATCTATTATGAAGACCCTGGTTGAAGTGAGGTGAGAATCTGAGCCATGGAAAGGGACATTTAGCTAGAAGCACTTGAAAATATTAAATCCCTGAGCCCACTGGGATGTTCCTATGCTCTTTGCTGAGGTGGCCCACTCCTCCCCCACTTCTTGAAGACGATGCAAAGGTCTCTGTCTTGCAGGGCATCCATGTTCTATCAGGATGTAACCCTACCTCCCCTTAGAACAATAACTAAATCACAGCATATAGCTAGCTGGGAAAGTGCTAAGAGGAAAAAAATATATATATGTGTCCTGAAGGAACTGTGGGACTCAGCCAACATGTAGTCAAAGAAGCTGGAGAGTATACAGGCGCCTGTATTCTGAGCATAGTAGATTAGAAGAGACAGAAGAGAAAGCTGAGTGAGGGAGAGTTTACTGATATGGAGGCCATTGCCCATTACACAGGATTTAACACTCTAGGAAGGAAGAACCTTGGGAGTTGGTACTAACATATTGCTGGGATGGAAATCCTCAGAGCCTGGAGAAAGCAAGGATCTATGATAACAGAATTAGAAGTACCGGAATTGTCATGACAGGAATGGGAATCCAAAGGCTCGTTGAAGTGGGCATGCTCAGGGGCTAAACACCTGCAAGCTGGCAGTATAATGCAGGAAGCTCAGATGACTTGCTCACCGAAGTGATAAGGGACGCATTGGTGAGGGGCATTGGCGTCACTGAGAACTCAAAGGAGCCTGCTTCCTGTGGCCAGGTCCGACCATAGGGTCGACAGAACTGTGACCCTGGGGAGGAAAAGGGGAGGATAGAGTCCTGAATATTAGAGTCCAGGTGATGGTCCTTACCTTTCAAAAGTAAGGTAAGCACAACTGCGCAATCATTGTAACAAACAGCGAGCACAGGAAGCCATCCAAGAGAGCCTGGTTTACACAAAGCTATGGGGATGTTCAAGAAAATACAATAATCCCAGAAGTAAGATAGATGGGAACCCAACAAGGATTTCGTTTAATTTACACAAACAAAAGGAAGAAAAGATGGATGTTTAAGGGGCCAAGCCAGCCACTCCAATAAAACATTACAATCTCATGGCCAGTTTCTGGACTTGATCCAGTTTTCAGATGTAGACGCCACACCTGAAGGAGAGGCTGGGTTTCTAGAAGGGAAGTCCCTGCAACACCATGGCCATTGCATACAATAATTATTCCTGCTTCCTTTTTTCCCAGAAGACCTGCAGCCCTGTACTGAAGTTACCACACATTAATGAAAAGATACTGTTAGACATTTGGAGGACTATTGAATACTGGATTTGGTTTGACAAATCAAATTTTCAGAGACCTACCCAAATTTTGTCATCCTGTTTCTCCTGTTAGAGTAGGAGGTGCATGAGCAACAGGTAATGAATGGAATATTGGCTCAGGTTCAGCTCAACATGGGCTCCATGTGTCCACTCACCCACCCAACGATCATTTCCTTGGTTCCCCAATGTATAATTAGAATGGACATATTTTGTATTTGCTAGAAACTCATATTGATTTCTTGACCTGTGGAATAAGAGCTATCATCGGAGCCAAGTAGAAACTTCTGATCAAACCATCACCCATCCCCATCCCCAGGTTAAGACAGTGTATCCAACACAATATTGCATCCTAAAAAAAAATGGCAGGGATTTGTGTCACTCATAAGAACCTTAAAATGCAGGGGGGCAGGGAGTTGCCATCATATCCTCATTTAATTCATCATCTGGCCCCTGTATAAATCACACAAATCCTGGAGAGCAACAGTGAACTACCGCAAACTTAACCAAGTAAACAGTAGACCCATTTATAACTGCTCTGCCAGTTATGATGTCTTTGCTAGAACAGGTTAACATAGCTTAAGCTTTAGCTATCTATTTATTTAGCTTTTTAACTTATTTATGCATTTTTATTGATGTATGTTTGATTTAAAATGTCCCTTTCTGCTGTATAGAAAAATAATTCAGTTACACATATATATATATTCTTTTTTTATATTCTTTTCCATTATGGTTTAACATATAATGCAGGGGGGCAGGGAGTTGCCATCATATCCTCATTTAATTCATCATCTGGCCCCTGTATAAATCACACAAATCCTGGAGAGCAACAGTGAACTACCGCAAACTTAACCAAGTAAACAGTAGACCCATTTATAACTGCTCTGCCAGTTATGATGTCTTTGCTAGAACAGGTTAACATAGCTTAAGCTTTAGCTATCTATTTATTTAGCTTTTTAACTTATTTATGCATTTTTATTGATGTATGTTTGATTTAAAATGTCCCTTTCTGCTGTATAGAAAAATAATTCAGTTACACATATATATATATTCTTTTTTTATATTCTTTTCCATTATGGTTTAACATAGGCTATTGGATATAGTCCTCTGTGCTATACAGTAGGACCTTGTTGTTTGTCTATTCTATATATAATAGCTTACATCTGCAGCTTCAATTTTAAATATGGCAGTTGAGTTAGGACAGTGGTTCCCAGCTGAGGGTGGGTGACATTTTTATTGTCATGACTAGTGTGGAGCTATGGGCGTCTAGTAGGGAGAAGCTAGAGATACTGGTAACATCATAGAATGTACAGGACAGACTTCCACAACAAAGATGGAATGTCTTGTCCAAAATGTCAGTAGTGACAGTACTGAATTGGTGAGTGCATTTTTCCCCATCTCTATCCAGAGGGAAGGTCAGGGGCAGTTCACATTCACATGGAATGGAAAAGAATATGCCCCTACACCTACAGTCTTGCCCTTGTTACTTCTGCCATCCTCTGTCAGGATATAGTTCAAGGGCACCTGGACCATCCGGACAACCCATTGAATGTCTGCCAGTCAACTACATTGATGACTTCATGTCAATGAAAACAGAAGAACCAGAACTGACAAGTATGTTGAAGGCTTTGGTAAGACTGTGTGCTCCAGAGAGTTGGAGATAAAGTCTTCAAAGTGTCAGAAGCCCATGATATCAGTGAAATGTATGATTTTCAGTTGTCTGGGGCATGGAGAAATATTCCCCTACAAATTAAAGAACATATTGCTGAATTTCTCACTTCCCATACCTAAGACCATTGCATAACAGGCAGTAGGTTTCCTTGGGCTCTCAAATTGTGGAGGGAGCATATTTCTCACTTAGGAATAGTGCTCAGGCCCGTTTACTGAGTGACATGGAAGGCTTACAGCTTTTAGTGGGCCCAGAGGAGGAAAGAGATCCAGGAGTTACTGGCTGCACTCAAAGTGTCACTGGCACTTGGGCCATGGGACACAGCAGACCCCATGCTGTTAGAGGTAACTTGGTGGGAAGGGTGCCATGTGGAGTTCATAGCAATCCCCAGATAGTAGGATCATAACATAGACCCCTAGGGTTGTAGAACAAGGCCGTGCCAGCTCCAGCAGAAAATATCAAGCCATTCAAAAATCCGCTCCTAGAATGCTGTTGCATCCTGACAGAGACAGAGTGCCTGACCCCGGGACCAGTGACCAGTGACCATGTGACCATAGCTACGCATTACCAGTTGGGTTCTGTAAGGTTATGTGTGCCTAGGAGCAATCATAATACAATAATACATAATACAATCACAGTACTTCTGTCATAATACAGAAGTACTGTATCTGTTATTGGGCATAAATAAGGTAAGAGGGTACAGAATGTGAAGATCTTTGTATCACATATTAATAAACTTCAAAGACATTTAATCTCTAAAAAGACAGAATGAGTCAGTTTGTTGTCATTACACAACCTCTTTCACCCCAGTGTTAGCACCACGGGAGCATGAAGAGAGTACCCTGGTACAGGGGTAGAGGCTACTCAGCCTTGTGGACTCTCACACTGAAGCTGACACAGAAGTTGCTGATGCTAAGCCGACAGCACTGACCATCGCTGGGCTCCTGAGGTAAGCAACATCCCTTGAGGACACCAACTAGTCACCTGGTGGAAGTTGATGACATTCAACCCTTTTACCCTTCTACAGATGGCAATTCATCTTGACTAAATTGACAGGTATATCAGGTATCTGTCTGCCTTTCATGCCTTCAAGGTGCAGATAGCACCAAGATTACAGTGTTTAGTCTAACAATGTGGGAAACTGTTTAATGTTACATGAGACCACAGGACCCATTTGATAACAAAGAGGTTGGCCATGGGCAAATGACCATGGGGTCCACTGGCTCCATCATATGGTGCCCCAGGCAGAAGCTGTTGACCTGATAGAGTGATGGCTTTGGAAAGTGTGGCCAAGTTCCAGCTTGGTGACTATAACTTGTAAAAATGGGGCTCCATCCTCCAAGAGGGAGTGCACACTCTAAATCATTGAACATCTAATGGTGTTGTGTCCCCCGTGTGTAGAATACATGGGTCTGAGACCCAAGGAGTGGAATGGGGCTCCACTTGCCATTACTCTTTAATCAAGTTGGGGATTCTGTGCCTCCTAACCCTGCAATCCTGGGCACCAAACACCTAGAGGTTCTGGTGCTCAGAAGAGGAATACTTCTACCATAGGACCCAGCAAGAGTCATTTTAAACTTGAAGCCAGTACAGATGCCCAATTGCTTCAGGTTCCTTTGTTCAATAAGCTAGCAGTCAAGGAGGGAGTCACCATAATGTTAAGGGTAGTAGACCTTGATAGTTAGGATGAAATAAGGCTTCTGTTTCACAACGAGGTCAGTGAATGATGTGTCTGACACTCAGGTATTTCACTGGCAATGATCTTGGTAGTCTCCTGACCAGTTTTGTTGGCAAATGGAAAAATGCAGCAACCAGAATCTCCTTAGACCATGCTGGTTAAGGGCCCAGACCTTTGAGGGATGACGTCTGGATCACCCAACCATGTAGCCCAGCAGCAGCACTGGCCAAAGCTGAACAGAACCTAGAAATAGGTAGTAAAAGAGGTAAATATTGAACATTGGTTGTAACCCTGAGGTCAGCTGTGGTACAAGGGACTGTAGCTTGTCCTACTAATTTTCTTTTTTTGAGTTCCTAGTGGAAGAGACCAATTAGAATACTGGAAGTCTTGTTTTCATGGCAAGCATAACATGTGAAACAGGAATTTGAGTGCTACAAGGGGTGGACTCCAGTGGAAGCTGGAGTGTACTATCTAGATCCCCTTTGGGTGGGGGAGCTCATTCCACTCACTTCTGGGATGTTGGTTGTTGAGGCTTCCAGAGCTGTGTTCCTATATGAGAACTGCCTTTGACCTCACCCAAGGTTATGCCTTCTGGAGAGAGCCTTCATCCAAGCACTGGTCAATGCACTTATGAAGTTCTGGTCCCCTTGCCTTGATTTGCCATGTCTCTGAAGGTCAACTCAACTCTGGAGCTGTCCATGGTACCAACTGCACCGCAGTTCAAGTTCTCCCTCTGCCAAATTTTGCTTTCTTTGATCCCCATACATGTTCCAAAGGGCAATCCCCAGTAAACCCTTTGCACGCAAATCTGGGTTTCATCATCTGTCTCCTAGAGAAGCTGACCTGTGGAGACCACTAATTTCACAGAGCTTACAATTTGTTTCAGTATTAAGGGGGTTATGGATAATAAACATGTAGACAAAAAACCAAATAAATAATTTCAGAAGATGATAAAAAATCATAAAAAGGTACTGAAACAGAATAGTCGATGGTAGAGGCGGAAAGTGATCTAACATGAAGAGTTGAATTTTTGTACTAAAACCTACATGATGGCATGGGGATAGGAGAAAGCTAGTCATCTCTGTGAACATCAGCAGCAGCTGAGTTTGGCTGGAGCACAGAAAATGAGGGCAGAGCACAAGAGGGCATTACAGCAGTAGGAGAAGCTTTAGTGGTTGAGGTGTTTGGTTTTTATTCTATTTTAAATTAAGCCAATAAAAGATTTGAAGCAGGAGAGTGATATGATATGAATTACTCCTCAAAAGGATCATGTCAGTCATCTTGGTAAAAGGGACTTCCCTGAGATCCTACATAAAATTTCACCCTTACCTCCCTCCTCCTTTTCCAACATTTCATATCCCTCTTTCTCTGCTTTATTTTTTTATACACTTATCACTAATGTACAGTATATGCTACTTCTTTAACTAGTATATTTTCTAGCTCCCTACTAGAATATTATCTCCTCTAGGGTAGGATATGTTGGTTTGTTTTGGTCATTAGTGTATCCCCAAGACCAAAGAGAGTACTTATTGCTATCACATAGTACATTCAAAATAAATATGTACTAAATGGAAGAATAAAAGTAAAAATAGCTTTTATGTAGTTTATAGGCTGGGGAGGAGATGCACAGGGTAAAAGCCTGGAGAAGTGGTCCAGATGAGAGAAGGTGGTAGCATGGACTAAAGCTTTAGTGGTGGAGAAAAAGAGAACTTGGAGGAAAAGGGAACTTTCAGTTATGTTTGAGAGTAGAGACTGTGGTCATGAATTGGATGTTGGAATTATGTCTGAGAGAGGGAAATCGAAGATGACTTCAGCCAGATCAACTGAGTAGCTGTTGGCATCATTCATAGAGATGGGAGAGATTAGAGGAAGAGAAGGATTGGAGTAAGCAGATGTGGCTGGAGAAGTTATCTCCATAAAAGGACAGGGAGGTGACACCTCTGTTTTTGTGCTCACAGTATACTGGGAATTGCAAGACTTGAGGAAATGAACTTGAGCGTGAAGGAGTTCTTAAGCAGAATTTATGAGTCCTCTTTCTTTAGTGGTCTGCTTGGCTATTAAAATGTTGGAACATAGGGTAAGGGGGTAGGGGAGGTGGGGATCTTTAATTTCAGTGGCTTAACTAGACAGGTGAATGATAGAATGACAAGTTGTTACTAAATCCCTGAGCCGCGTTGGTCAGTGAATGCCTGTTAATAATCCAATCTCTGTCTTTTGTAGCAGTGTAATGGATTTATACTCAAGCATGTTGGTCCCTTAAGCAATAAAAGTCCTGGACCATCTGCAGCTTTTGAATGTTATACTGCTTTGGACATGCAGATGTAGCAGGAATCATAATCAAACTATTGAAATCCCATTATCAACAATATTAAATGCATCTGATAAGTCTAAATGTAAGAGAAGTGGCCTCCAGTGTGGGCCACTAGAAAGAGTGTCATCAACTGTTGAAATTGCAATGTTCTCCTTTCCAGTCTAGAGAAGACCTTGTTCTAATTCATGTCCTGAAACATAACGGTATCCTCAAAGATGCTGCGAGGTGATTGTTCACTCAGCCTCACAACAGCAAAACCCTGTCTCTTTCCTTCTGCAGAGCACAGAGCTTCTCAACTTTGCCTGCATATTAAACTCACCCAGGGAGACTTTAAAAATCCTGATGCCTGTGGCACATATCATACCAATTAAATCAGAATCTCTGGGGGTCAGACCCTGGCATCAGAATTTCTAAGAATTCCCTGGGTAATTTTTAAGGTGTAGTTAACACTGATAACTACTGCTGTAGAGATTCTTAAACACACTTGTAGATAACAACTCTGAGAAGTAGTGCAGTAAAAATACCTGTTTTCTTTGTTTAATCTAGAATTTGCAAAATAAAATTCCTCGTGGCTGTGAATCATTTATAATATTTCAAGGAACACTACCATAATATTGATATATTCTGAAAATATTTCTGTAGATAATTTAGACATAACCTGCACCTTCCAACTCTGCATAGCTGAAGGGTTAAAAGATTGCATCTTACTGTTTTTTTCCATTAGCACTTCCTTGTTTATTAGTGGGGTGAACATCTGTGCAGATGTTTAAAAATCAGAAAGCTTTCAGGGCTGCTGCTTGAGGTTGTGGATAATTCAAACAAGGGATTAGGAGAAGAAGCTCCAGAACAAACATGAGAGGGAAGGCAGCTTCCTGGGATCCAGTCGTTACAAACAGAGTGCTGGGGTTTCACTGCCTGCAACATGGCATCGTGTGAAAATTACAAGGGTGGTAATGTTGAAGGACTTGTTATCATGTTCACCTATGTAGCCTGAAAACTCAGCAAAGTGCATGTCAGAGCCTCAAAAAACATTCGTTGAATTAAAGGATCAAGCGTTAGCAGAGCTAGTTTCTTCCAAGGCCTTTCTCCTTGGCTGGGAGATGGTTCTTCTCCCTGTGTCTTTACATGGTCTTCTTTCTGTGTGTGTGTGTGTGTGTGTGTGTGTGTGTGTGTGTGTGTGTGTGTGTCTTAATATCCTACTCTTAAAAGAACCAGTCATATTGGATTATGGCCCACCCCAATGATGTCATTTTTAACTCAATTACCTTTATAAAGACCCTACTTACAAATACATTCACATTCTGAGGACCTGGGGATAGGACTTCAACATATGAATTTGGGTGGGGGACATAATTCAGCCCATAACACTTTCCAGGCAAGTGTATTTCCAAGTGGTCTAGAGAGATTTGGGACTGTCTACAAATTACCTTGAGTCCTACATTCTTTCTCCAGTCTGAACTTCTGTGGATCTAGCAAACTATTTTTCTTCCTCTGCATCAGTCTTTTCTGGGATGTGTATGTGTGTGTGCCAGAGAGAGGGTTCTAAATAAATCAGGCCACGAGGATTATTCCAGCAGCCAAGCCCTGCACAGGATCTTAATGAGAGTATGTAACTGATCACCTTTCTCCTCTTCTGTTTAGTTTTCTTGGGGGTCTACATCTTTGCCTGAGAGCTCAGAACCTTTCAAAGGGTTTTGAGAGATGACTGACCAAAGGTTGTCTAGCCCCAAGACTGAGAATAGATCTATTCCTCTCTCACTATTGATTATTTATATCATTAGAAAGAGGTAAAAATCACATTAAATTGGGCAAGAAGAGCCTTAAAACACTGTGATTAATTCCTTACAAAGTAGAGTTTATCTTTAATATCCAATTATATATATAGCTACTCTTTACTTATTGAAGAGTTCCAGCAGTGTTTACTCACATATTAAGGTTTCTGATCCTTTTGTATTACTGACTTATTTTTACCATTGTTTCTATTTTAAGTAATGCAATCAAAGATAAAATATAAGGGAAATGTGGTAGAATAACATTTGGAACTATTCTTTCCTTATTTGTTTATTTTTCTGTACATTGGGGAGACATATTGAATTCTTAATGTTCTTATTTAGATCAAGCAATCTAGGTTCTATAAATATTAGCAGGTATTTTACATTTTATCCTGTAATTTCCAGTCACTTGAAGAAAAATACCTGTTTCTTTCTTTTCACTAAAAAGGGGTAGGCGGGGGAGGCAAAAATCAGCCTATCTCCTCATCCCACCATGTTGGAGTAAATTTCATGCTACCATAAAGAGGTGACAATTGCAATGTTTCATTAAATTTGATATAGCACAATTACTAAATTTATTTCCTAGGGTCTTAAAACTGTCATATTTATGAAAATTTAGTTTTTTATACATAATATTTCATGAATATCTACATGACAAAAGAAACAATAAAAATATTTATAAGCTAAAGATTTCATAAAACAACATCCAACTTAGGAAAATTGATTGGAGAAGAAATGTAGCGCACATGTGATCTTGTTTTTCTGTCTAAATCCAATCTACATAATATTGATATAACAATAATTTACCTATCTGTATAATAAGTACAATTCACTTCCTCTGTAATGTATATTTTTCTAACAACAAATATAGGCCCGGTGAAGGCAGATGATATACCAGTTGTATGTATCATTTGTTTACATATTTTAGTCACTAGTTTAGCAAATTCTGCCTCATCTGTTTTAACGTGTGTAGAAGCCACAGTGCATTTTCTGGGGCTCTTTAGAGAACAGTTTTCACTTCTGGTTCACTTTCACAAAAGGAGGATGTTTGGTAAAATGATTTGGGCTGTAAAATGGGTGTAATAATTGCATGTTGAGATTGTTGGGACAATTAAGTGAAATAAGGCATGTACTAATAAAACACGTACAACACAATAAAGGCTTGGTAACTGATATAACTCTTAGGGTATAGAGAAAGATTGTTTCAAGGACTCCTAATTGACAGATAAGCAGGGAAATAGAATGTAACTCACATAAGGAGGAGCCTAGGCTTACAGAGGTACCGTAAGAAACAACCTGATCATTCCAGCACATCTGTGTGCCGCAGAATTCCACTTACCCTCTGCAAGGTAATCTCTCAACTACAGTCCCTGCCAACCCTATGATTTTTTAAAATTTATTTTATTGTATTACAGTTGATTTACAATGTTGTGGTAATCTCTGCTGTACAGCAAAGTGATTCAGTTATACATATATATACATATATTCTTTCTCTTATTCTTTTCCATTATGGTTTATCACAGGATATTGTATATCGTTCCCTGTGCTATACAGTAGGATCTTGTTGTTTATCCACCCTACATATAATAGTTTGTACCTGCTAACCCCAAACTCCCAATCCATTCCTCCCCCTTGGCAATCATAAGCCTGTTCTCTATGTCTGTGTGTCTGTTTCTGTACATAGATAAGTTCATTTGTGTCATATTTTAGATTCCACATATAAATGATATCATATGGTATTTGTCTCTCTTTGTCTTACTCACTTCACTTTGTATGATAATCTCTAGGTCCACCCATGTTACTGCAAATGACATTACTTCTACTGCGCCACCAGGGAAGCCCTACTTCATTCTTTTTAATGGCCGAGTAACATTCCGTTGTATATATGTACCACATCTTTATCCATTCATCCGTTGATGGACACTTAGGTTCCTTCCATGTCTTGGCTACTGTAAATAGTGCTGGTCTGAATATAGCAACCTTATGATTTTTAGTCACTTTTAATTTTGTTCTTTAAGATGCAAGACCTAGTTCTGTTTATTTAGAGAAGTGGTTGGTCATAATCTCTGTGATGTTCATTGTTGGTGGTGCCAAGCTTTTTGACATCCAGAGAAGAAGTATATATATTTTATTATCTCTCTCCTCTATACAATAAAACTGTTCAGTAACAATCATAAAATGAAACAAATCATATAAATGGCCACAAAAGAAATGTAGACAGTGACATTTTTCTTTTACTCAATTCCATGTATATAATCATGCCAGTGAAATTGTTGAATTAAAATAAAATAACTTTAAAGTACAAAAAAGGGAAAAAAACACATTGTTTAATACTCTTCAATTACAATAAATTTTTTGAAATGGGGGTTAACCTGTACCTACATAATGGTCTGTCACAGTAATGAGTAACAAAATTACAGCTTCTGTTTCAAAGCTTATCTTTTACTAATTTGTCAATGATTTTGTTACAATTGATTTTTTTGCATATTCATTTCATTGGATGGTATAAGTAGATTTGTCAATCAATCTTCACTTAAAGTTCATCAAAGAACACTTTTTATTAATTTTAATTTAAAAAACCTTCTTTCTCAGAAAGTGACAGGTACTCAATTTATTAGGAAAAGTTTTATATGTAAGGATACATTGACAACAATTTGTAAAATCTCATTTTACAATAAATTCTAGAATTTCAACATTTTTCTCCCAAGGATTGATTTTAGCAGAGGAAAATAATTTAAACACAATTAAAAACTCTAAATAGTCACATAGAATGGCAGAATTGAAGTAATTCAAATCCTAGTTCTTCATCTTTTACCATCATTGTGCTATTAACTGTTTAAACACTGAGATATATAGTCCTTCATGGGTTGGAAATACAACTGCACCCTGAGTGACCTCAAATTACTCTAAACTGTTGCAAAATTACTCTTTAAATATAGACATATAACTGAGTCCTTATGTATTGGGAGATTAGTTGTATAACTGGAATTTCCTCAAATTAACTTATATATGTATATATATATATATATATA